>NW_020229394.1:0-207814 GCF_003227725.1 Camponotus floridanus
TATTATATTTTTATATTTATATATATTTTATACGCATATTTTATGTTTCAATAAATGTTTACAACACATTATTTTTATGAATCCAAGAGTTGTATGATTTATCCATTCCCAACCATTTCACATAAACCTCGTCACCCTTTTTTTGTAAAATTTTTTCCACGAGATATACGTCGGGATTGGCAACGCGTTGTAACTCGTATTCGTAGAAATGAACGCTCGTCGAACGGAAACGGACGCTCGTTGAACGGTCATGGTCGAACGATAATGAATGACCGTTGAACGGAAATTACAAATGGATCGATGAGCTATCTCGACTCGTTGCAGAGTACAATACGCGAAAACATCGCACATCATCGGTATGAGACCTGTCGACGTCACTCCGGCGATCGCCGAAAAACTTTTAAATACTGTGTACAACAACGTAAAAATTGCGGCTCCGGCAAAATTTAATGTAGGCGATTCGGTACGCGTGAGCAAATACAAGACCATCTTTGAAAAAGGTTTCACACCTAATTGGACGACCGAAGTGTTTAAGATTATCGAGGTGCAGAAAACTAATCCCGCGACATTCATACTCGAAGATTCGCGGGGAAATCCCGTCGCTGAAGGATTCTACGAATACGAGTTACAACGCGTCGTCAAGCCCGACGTATATCTCGTGGAAAAAATTTTACAAAAAAAGGGTGACGAGGTTTATGTGAAATGGTTGGGAATGGATAAATCATACAACTCTTGGATTCATAAAAATAATGTGTTGTAAACATTTATTGAAACATAAAATATGCGTATAAAATATATATAAATATAAAAATATATAATGTAAAATGTACAAAATATATACATGGTTATGTACAAAATAAACAAAATATAGATTTATTTACAACGGTATCTGATAATGTCCCCACGATAGCGTATCAGTGGTATCGGGTACGATATATCGCTTATCGTCGTACGGACTCAGAGCAATTTTCGTCTCGCGGATCGTGTATACTTGCTGTAATTTAGATCGTATACACGATTGCTGACGCGTCATTTCAATCTCTTCGTTCAAGCACCGCGTGTAATCGTCAAACGTTATCGTTCTCGCGACAACGTTGCTCTTGACGCCTTTGACTTTCTTCGTATCCTTTTTCCCATTCACTCGTAACGCGTACATCTTTGCTCTGAGCCCGACGAATTCGGTCATTATGGCACCGTTGTTTTCATCCTTCATCAGACCTGGTACCTTTTTATTTACAAGCGGTATACCGTACACATTATCCACCGCATAATCGCTCGTGTCGAATCTAGCGATGTCGCGCTTCATATTCTTATACACATCCGCGCACTCGATGTGATATATGAGACTGTCCGTATCGGTATACATTACTCGACATTTGTCGCGATACATTGGGGCCATATACTCGTGATGAAATTCGTACAAACATGTCTTGGATATATCGAGGATGCACATACCCACGTAAATCGGTTTGTAGAATTTCACCTCGAGTTTACGCAATTCCACAGCGATTAAGTTTTCCGAAAAAACGCTTCTGCTGTGGAAATTTGGTTTCGCGATCATCGCCTCTGCACCGTATCGTCCGTCCCACTTTGTTAATAATTTTACATCGACACGATTGCGCACATTTTTCATCGTTTTACCAAACACCGCATTATTCATTAATTTGTATAAATTTTTTTCGAAATCATTTTTAGCCAATGTTCTGAAATGTGTATTTAATTCTGTGTAATTTTGAAGCCAGGGAGATTGTGAAAACTGTAAAATTCGATGTATTTTTGTTACACGAAGGCCGTGACGTGTACACTGCTGCAGGTTGCGGTAGTGTATCACGTAACGTTTCTTATCGTATAACATTGCAAGCAGCTTGAATTCCCGCTTGCCAGGTGGTTTGTCGAGTGTCGGGCAAAACGGTAGGTCAGTGTGTGCATCGTGAAGATGTTGCGGGTATTCGAGGTCCACTTCGAGGATATAGCCCGTAGAAGAATCTAGTGCGATGGATGATACGTCAAAATTTGACACATCGTCGACCCATCGAAAATTAGCATAGGGCAGCGGTTGACACATTGCCCATCCGTACAAATTATTTACATCAAAGTACATCAAGTACGATGATGGTTTCGATGGATCGTACGACTCCATGTACATGTTATTAGCGCGAGCGTATCTACCCGAACATTGGCTCAGACCACCGCGTATACCACGTTCGATAAACATAATCATGTCGATGTCTGTAAGCAACTCGAACGTGATCTTTGTATGCTTCAACATGGCGTCCCACGTGTATCCGGGGAGAGTATAATAATACGCGGGGTCGAGTCCGTAACTTTCGATACATTTATCTCGAAAGTTTTCGAAAATGTCGGCTAATAACAAGACATCAATTTTGAGGTACAAGTCGCTATATTCGCCTAGCGTCCGAATGGAGAATCGTGTCCAGATGTTCTCGGCGTGCGCGTAATCGCTCTCGGATACAGTTTCACCGGTCAAGGAACTGTAAAACGATTCGCGCGGTAGTAAACACGTATCATGCAACTTGTCGACGGAATCGATGTATTCGTATGGAAATACACCTTTTCGCGTTAACAAATTGAAATTTTCGGCAGATAAATTTTGAAACTCCGATTTTAAAATTTTAAGCTTATCTTTATCCAAATATTGAGAAAAGCTCTCTTAAATTTTAACAATAAATAGAAAGGTCATAGGCGATAGAGAGCATGTAAATAATTAGATAATCAAGATTAAAATAGAAAAATCATAATTTAATAAAGCAAATTAAGTACGATATAAATAGCTGAGAAATGTAATATGATTAAACATACAAAAATTAAAGATAAGAATATACATAAGGTACGAACGTTTCTGGCTCTCGCTTCGAGCCTTCTTCAGCGCAATAATAATAACCAACAGAAATTAATATAAAAACTAATAAATCATGAATATAATAAGGTATTGAGTAACATATAAATAATGAAAAAATCGCAATCGGCGCAACGTTAATAGACGCTTATCGAAGTAATGGATCTTCATGGTAAAAAATAGAAACCTTATTGTGCAAGTGTAATTGGTGGTGAACAGAAACTCGACAACAGTACCAAATGCAGCCTGAAATTGGCGTGATCCGGTATTTTAAACAATTCATATAATATACTGTGTGACAATATAAATACTTACAAAGAGACTGTTCAACGATAATACGAAAGATGGAGAGAAACAATAAGGTTCAACATGAGAAACAGTTACTGTTAGAAATGCCGAAGAGAAGGCTGGTATATATACCCGAACATGACATTCAAATTTTCGGTAGCTTGTTTATAATATCATGATATAAAGACGGTAAATTTTCTGTGTCTGTAAATTTAAACCATTCTTTTGTCTCTTGATGTAAAGCATTTCAGAAATTAATCTTCTATTGAAAAAAGGAGCTTCATCCAGAATTTTAACGTCGTCCCAACAAAAATCATGACCGTATTGCAGCCTATGATTTGTAACGACAGAGCGAGTAGTATAATTTCTATTAAGTTGTGATCTATGCTCCGATATTCTCGTCTTTAGCATTCTCGAAGTTTGGCCAATATATGAAGCGTCACAATCCGAACAATTAATTCTATAAACTACATTGGTTTTTTGGTTAGAGGGAATGTAGTCTTTATGTACTTTAATGAACTTGTTTAATTTATTAAGGCTGGTATAGGAAAGTTTGATGTCCAAGTTCTTTGTGACGCTTCTAAACCGCTCAGTGAAGTTTGGCAAGTATGGGACTGTGAAAAACGTGGAAGAATCTTTCAACGTCCCAAGATCACCGCGATCACGACTCATAAACAAAAATCTAAGTCGTTGGCTTATGACTTCAAATATAAAGCTCAAGGGATAGCAACTGTCTAAAAGGATTTTGACAATACGGTCAAGATTCTTATGGTGAAAACTTGGATGCGACAAAGAGAAAACCCTGTCCACGAGACCGATTATAGTGCCTTTCTTTTGGCAAAGTGGATGTTGGGAGTGATAATTTAGATATCTGTCCGAAAATGTGGATTTTTGGAACCAGTCAAATATTAAAACGTTATTTTCTACTATTATGGTTACGTCTAAAAAATTAATTTTTCTGTCAACCTCTAATTCAAAAGTAAATTGTAATCTGTCATGAAAGGAGTTAAAAATAGAAAGAGTCGAGTCGATGGAGTCAGAAGGGACCGTCATTAGAATATCGTCAACGTATCTAAAATATAACCGGGGGGTGAATCTTAAAGTATTCAAAGCTTTCTCTTCTAAGTCCTGTAGCACTATGTCAGCAATAATCGGCGATAAGGGAGATCCCATAGGAGTACCGAAAGTTTGCTTATAAATAATGTTGTTAAAAGTAAAATCTTATCTTTATCTAAAAATGATGCCAATTTATCGAGACTCGATGCGAGAAATTTGTATGAATCGATGAAACGTAATTTTATTTGATTTTTTGATTCTTCTTCTTCTTTAAGATCAACAATTTTGATAAACGAAATATATTTTTCCTTGATTATCGGTAATAACTCGATTTTCTCTTCGAACGCTGTGGCTATTTCCTCGATAATAAAATGAGAATCGTAACCGGATAAATTGTGAAACACTATCGGAATGCAAAAAGAATCTTTATAATTTAGATTACAATTTGAATGCGCGGGACCTCTGTACCGCCCGGTCAGATGGCAATGATCGTGAACGCGTGTATCGTCTTGCGCGAACGGCTTTTCGCATATATCACAACGAGTGGCGCTATGGAATTTCTCCCACTCTTCGAACGTTAAATTTACCATGGGGATATTTGTTTTTAAAATATTCTTAACGCGAATTGCTAAATTTTTAAGATCTTCGGCGAACCATGCTAAACAATCGGCGCTACGACGCGAATGATACGTCGATAATGAGTCGTCGTACGAACAATGTACATAATAAGCTAAACTAAATACTTGATGATGTTGATATAATTTTTCTTCTTCCTTCTTGGCTAGAACGCATTCCAAGTCGGCGTACACGATGAATGGAAGCCGCTCCTTCCGATTAGGGCTGCTGAACTCGAGCCACTTGTCCTTGTCGCTCGGCAATCGGATAGCGCAGTCGTTTAGCTTTCCGCAGTCGACCGTATGCGACTGCAACTTGGCGTCTGAATAAAAATAATGAAGGCATCTGTAAAAGAAAAAAAATTTTTTATCATAAGATTTTTTATATAAATTATAATTTTCAAATAATATAAAATACACTTACCGGTCGCAGATATATTTCTTGTGATAATTTTTGGTTAGTTGTGAGTTCACGAGCCGGGATAAATTCTTGATCCAAGCGAAATGTCCCACGCTGTTGTCATCTTCAATGTACAGCAGGTTCACATGCTTGTCCCGCTTCTGGTCCGAAAGACGTATCGGGACAATGTTTTTGTCTTCGATGCCGTACACATTGATTGAAATGTCATTTGCATGTTCAAATTTCTTAATCTGATTCACAGTCATTGGAAACTCAATGTCCCGGAGATTCAGCACTGTCGCGTAATGCGGGTACGATGATTCCTGTTCCGCGTTCCTTTCAGCGGGATACAGAGCGGCGACCACTGCCCACGCGAAACACGCATTGTCCTTTGATTGCACGTTAACCACCGCTCTCTTCATCATAATCTCCCGCGGCAATTTAATGTGACATCCCGCGCGCATGGGATTGTACTTGTTAATATTTACAGTCAAGTTCAGTATTCGCGACAAAGCCCACCCGCTATCGCGTTCCTGAAACTCTTCTAACGACGCTAGGGTGGACTCGATAACATGCCGTTCGTACCACTCGCGTAAATCGGATGTGCGAAAGAGTTCATAGTTTCTCATATTCACACTTTTATTCGCGTGTTTATCACCCGACACAAATTCGCCGTTGAATATAGTGTTCACTTTTACACTGTTGTGTTTTTTTAAAGCGTCCTGCACATGTTCCAACACAATGTCTTTGGCGTCATCGAGAAATTGGCGTGGTTCGATGTGATTATAGTTTATCACCGCACCAGTCGATACGCGACTCTCGAACGCCGTATCAATTTCGCGCCACACAAGTGCATTTTGACGCGCACTACATCCGGCACCCACGTGTACGAAACGTCCACGTACCGAATTTTTCAAACCTTCGAGGCGCGCGATCCGAGCAATCAGTGATTGTCGATTTCCGATCGATAATCGCGGCCGTTTGATTCGACTTTGCTCTTCCAGCGACTCGATGTACTCGTCGCATCGTTGCTCCCACACAATGTAGTTTTCCAACGAATCAAGCAAAGCGGATTGTTCTCGCAAAATTTGCTCCTCCATATTGCTAACGTACACTTGCAAAATTTAGCGTTTCTAATGACTGTCCTGATGCACTTTAGCTACTGGTGGGGTGCGTCTCTCTATCATGATTTATATATCGTCTCATGCATTGTTTTATCATCGAACATTCTAGAACGATTTCATCTTACAAAAAATTTCCCGTAGTACCGTGTGCAATTTGACCTTGATAATTTCACGTTTTGTCACGTACATTTGAAAAATCTAACATGATTGCATCAGGGGCAACCGTACATCGACGCTTGATTTTAGCGCTTTCAGCTAAATCTTTGTCTGGGGATGATGCATGTTTTAACCTTGTCGGTCATTTTTCACTATTTGTCACATACATTTGAATAATTTTAACGTGATTGCATCAGGTGCAGTCGTATATCGGCGCTCGATTTTAGTAAATTCAGCTAAATTTTTGTCTAGGGATGATACACATTTTAACCTTGGCGGTTATTTTTTCACTATTTGTCACGTACATTTGAATAATTTTAACGTGATTGCATCAGGCGCAGCCGTACATCGGCGCTCGATTTTTGCAAATTCAGCTAAATCTTTGTCTAGGGATGATACACATTTTAACCTTGGCAATTATTTTTTCACTATTTGTCACGTACATTTGAATAATTTTAACGTGATTGCATCAGGCGCAGCCGTACATCGGCGCTCGATTTTTGCAAATTCAGCTAATTCTTTGTTCCGAAGATGATGATGTCATCGCAGCCGTACATCGGCGCGACAAAATTTTGGAGGAAATTAAAATGTTGCGTCAGCAATAATCCCCTCTACATCATAATTTGGGATACTATTTGAATTGATATTGATTCTAATACGATTGCAGTATTGCATCAATCGCGCGTGTGAAAGGTTCACCGCTGAAGAAATATGAATTTCTACGTTCCGATTCGAAACGGTGAAACTCCACCGTGTAAGAAGCAAAAATGCGACACGTAAGTTTAAATCGTTTAAAAATTTTTTTACTTTATGATTTTTAATATTGTTGTATAATTATTTATATTTTATAGTATTCAGCCTCGTCGTGCGGCTCGCATACTTGGAAGAAGGTACGCTCTAACCCCGACGTCGTACAAGTATTTAGACATTGGAATAAGCGTTGGAGCTGTATCGTATGTGGAACTGATTCTCGGCGATAATCGAGGCAATCAAATAGTGTTGCCCTTTTCAACGTGGAATTTGTTGATGCGGAAGCAAGCAGACGTTGAACAATTTCTACAATCGACTACTCCCCCATTAAGGATTGGAGATTTACCGATTGAAATGTATCAATCGAAAATTGTAAAACTCACATTATGCGAAAATTCTTTGTACATGAAACCAGAAACATTATTACATTTATTTAATTTTGAAAATTGTATCGATCATATGCATAATTGGTTATGCGAGAATACGTATCTCGTAAATGAAAAATTTAAACAATTTGAAACTGTATTACAACGTAATAATATTACTACTGTATGCGATGCTGTAAAAACGATACGCGAGAGTGATGTCTTTGACAGCGAATCATTGATCAATTGCGAATTATTAACATGTGCTGTAAATGATATTCTTTACGATGCGCGCAATAAATAATTATTTTTATTCAATCTATGATTTTATTTCTTTCTTTCCATACGAATAAGAATAGTCGACAATTTTTTCTCAACACGCTCCGCCAAAGATGTAAAGAAATGCTGAGGTAGATGAGACGCGATGCTCTAGTTGGAATGAGACGCGAGATATTAAAAAGATATATAATGAAGAGGAGTCTGCTGCACTAGAGTATCATTTCTTTCATTGTTCTTTGCGTTTCGTTAGTCTTGTGTGTTACGTTAGTGCAATGGCCGAAGAAGACGTAATTTTCATCGGCGATGAAGATATGGATGATGATGATTTGATGGATCCTGTTGAAGAGGAAAATGCGATAGAGAGAAAACCTGAAACCCCTTTTCTGATTAGTGATGTTGAAGAGTTACTTCAAATAGAGCGGGAACAATTTTCGAAGAAAAATCTGGAAACTTCAGTTGTGCAATTTATAAGACATCAAGAGCTCGGCTTAAAAAAACCCCGCACAAATTCGTTGAGGACATTTCTCCAACATCGAGATGTTTGTGTGTATAGAGTTAAAAAATGTGATGCAAGATTTTGTATAAATGCGAAAGACCTCAATCACACTATATTAAAATGCTTTCGAAATAGACTATGTGAAAACCTTGAACTACTACACGAAATTGAAAAGATAGAAGAAGATAATCGTGAGAATAAGCTACGAGAAGGTTTGGAAACGTTGAAGGTAAAAATATTTTTGTTGATGTGTAATAAATTTAAAACATTTACAATTATTATGTTTAATTTCAGAGTTCACGAGAGTACATGAACAGTCAACGAGAGGATAAACAGATATGCGAATCCAAACCTGTGCGAAAATTAAAATTGAGAGTATTGCATATAGACGAGAATGGAGAATATTACATACCATTATATTAATACGTAATACGTAACATACCATTTATATTATATCATGAAGTATCCTAAAATAAATTATTAAAATCTAATAAAATATGTATCTTTTCTTTTACAGAAGCGGTCTCCCATTAGCCCAGCGCAACGCCTCCTCAGCCTGGCGCATCACCCCTTAAACTTCCTGGAGCGACCCCTTAGTCTTCCAGGAGCGGCCTCACCCCCCCCCCCGCACCCTTAATTATATTTTAAATTTTATTATTTCTTATATTTTATTATTCTTATTATATTAATCATAATTTAAGCACACACACACACACACACACACACACACAATTGTAAATACACACATTTTTAATAAATTTATATTTTATATTTTGATGTAAAAAAAAATCTAATTATTTATGCACCTCTCCATGCGTTCCCATCCTTGCGTCTCTCTTGCGCTAGTTGTAAGTCTCGCGATATTATCGTTCTCTCTCGCACGTGTTGTCTTCGCGGTGTCGTTCTCTCTCTCGCACGCGCACTAATTGTAAGTCTCGCGATATTATCGTTCTCTCTCTTGTACACGTCGTCTTGGCGCTATCGTTCTCTCTTTCATATGCGTTCTCTCTCACTCGCGTTGTTCTCTCTCGCACGCGTTGTTATTCTCGATATTATCGTTCTCTCTCTTTCGCTTAGAATATACTCGTTGTTCACTTACCTTTGCGTCGTCCCTTCTCCCACCTATACGCCGTCCTTGTCCCACGTTAACGCCATCCTTGTCGCACTCGTAGCACTGTCCTCTTCATACACTTTGCACTGTCCTTTTCCCATACGTTGCGCTGTCCTTCTCACACCACCGTCTTCTTTCCGCTGATCCCCCTTCACTGCGCGGACCCCCTCGTCCATCGGTCGCGCCGCGGATCCCCCTTCACTGCACGGACCCCCTCGTCCATCGCTCGCGCCGCGGATCCCCCTTCACCTCGCGGACCTCCTCGTCCATCGCTCGCGCCGCGGGTCCCCTTTACCTCGCGGACCCCCTCGTCCATCGCTCGCGCCGCGGATCCCCCTTCCCTGCGGGTGATGTCACCCACCGCGCGCCGCGGTTCCTCCTTCCCCGCGCGTGACGTCACTCCCCCCCGCACCGCGGTTCCCCTCGCGCCTCACCCCCCCTGAGAGGACCTGAGTTAGAACTGACATAGTATACCTACTTGTATATATGTATATATATATATATATATATATATATATATATATATATATATATATAGTGTTACGGCCCTGATGTCCGTGTTCATCGGGATGGCGCCGATTAACGAGAAGAAGCGCGTTGTCAAGAGATTGTTGACAGCAGCGTCTGTCAATTGAGTTCGGTTCCAGCTGTCAAGCTGCGCGGACGCGTTTCTATATCGTGCCGAGCCGGATTGCTAATATTGTGTATAATATTGTGCTTGTTCTGTGTTTCCGTTTGTAGTGTTCTGTGGTGTTGAGTATTAAAGCCCTTATTTCCTTATAAAAGGGTTCATTCATTTCGCGCGTCTCGCGCGTCTCGCCGATCTCTTCGCGCGCGTCTTCGATATTAATCGAAGTCCTCGCCGCGGGCGTAACATTTTGGGGGCTCGTCCGGAATAGAACGGACTCCGCATAATTTCTTCCAAGCAACATTTTTGTGCCAAAAAGGACGAAGAGATCGGCGAGACGCGCGAGACGCGCGAAATGAATGAACACTTTTATAAAGAAATAAGAGCTTTAATACTCAACACCACAACACAGAACACTACAAACGGAAATACAGAACAAGCACAATATTATACACAATATTAGCAATCCGGCTCGGCACGATATAGAAACGCGTCCGCGCAGCTTGACAACTGGAACCGAACTCAATTGACAGACGCTGCTGTCAACAACCTCTTGACAACGCGCTTCTTCTCGTTAATCGGCGCCATCCTGATGAACACGGACATCAGGGCCGTAACACTTGATGAACACAGACATCAGGGCCATAACACTTGCCCCCTCCTTATTAAATTGTCGTCCCGACAATTAAAGGCAGGAGGACTTTTCAAAATTTTCACGAATTGTCGAGCTCCGATGTGTCCTCTTGTCCTACTCTGAGCTACTGCTGCAGATTACCGGACGGCACATTTCCTCTTGAGCTCTGTTGTGTCCTCTTGTCCTACTCTGAGCTGCTGCTGCAGATTACCGGACGACACATTTCCTTTTTCTCAATCGACTTCCCAGAGCTGACGAATGGAATTCCCGCTGCATCTTCTCGTCCTACCCTACGCTGCTGCCACAGGTTACTGAACAATGCATTCTCTTGGGTTCCATTGAAGCTCAGGAACATAACCCGATGCGGGATCTTCGAACGAGAGCGGGGTAACCACCGTGGACCCAACATCCACGAAGGACTCCTCAAGTCCCTGCCTCGGCATTTGCCCTACGGCCCACGGGAAAACCACGGCTCAAAGACCGTGGGCGAGGCAGCATTTCAAGAAAATTTTCCTCTTCTTTAATCATTCCGCCCTCGTCGCCAAATTCGGAATAAGTTCCCCTTTAAACAGTAAAATAATAAAACGCGAGTGACAAACACCAAACTTTTCTTTTCAAAACTTTCCCTTCGGGTCTCGGATGTAAAACCATTCCCTAATCAAAAAAATAAATTTCGGAGTCCCTCCTACAATTCTTCGAGGAATTCTTCACTAATGACGATTTGTTCAAGGAAATGATTAGAACCGATACGACCGTTATCAAAACGAATATTGGAATTCACGAAAATTGTCATCCAGGCATTCTAAAGAAAGAATTAATCCCCTTTCCGAGATACATCCAAGCCCGCCCTACTTTTACTCACACTAGTAGCGAATAAATTTTATTCAATTTTTTGAACATTTAAACATTCTTTACAAGCTACGCGTGCGATCTAGCCGCTTTTTTAAAAAAAGAAGCGACTTAGCTGTAGCCGGCTCCCCCGAAGAAGTTCGTGTCGGCGCAGCATCGCAGCGATCTTTCTCTTCGCAGCCTGAAGCGTGATCACCTCCTGCGGCGGTCCCGAAGACGGAAGCGGAGTCGCTGCACGGATCCTTTTGCGCGTAGAGACGCCCGTCGCTGGTTCTTGCAGCTCGAAATTGGTAGCCATCTCTCCGTCCTTTTTGGCACAAAACTTTGCTCGGAAAGAATTACCGCGAAGTCCGTTCCGACAATTCGTGAAAATTTTGAAAAGTCCTCCTGCCTTTAATTGTCGGGACGACAATTTAATAAGGAGGGGGCAAGTGTTGCGGCCCTGATGTCCGTGTTCATCGGGATGGCGCCGATTAACGAGAAAAAGCGCGTTATCAAGAGGTTGTTGACAGCAGCGTCTGTCAATTGAGTTCGGTTCCAGCTGTCAAGCTGCGCGGACGCGTTTCTATATCGTGCCGAGCCGGATTGCTAATATTGTGTATAATATTGTGCTTGTTCTGTGTTTCCGTTTGTAGTGTTCTGTGTTGTGGTGTTGAGTATTAAAGCCCTTATTTCCTTATAAAAGTGTTCATTCATTTCGTGGGTCTCGCGCGTCTCGCCGATCTCTTCGCGCGCGTCTTCGATATTAATCGAAGTCCTCGCCGCGGGCGTAACAATATATATATATATATATATGTATATATATATATACATATATATATACATATATATACATACATATATATACATACATACATACATATATATACATACATATACATATATATATATATATTTTATTATAGCGTTTTGGAAAGCTTTCGAGATCAGCTACAAGAATATGTAATAAAAAATAGGTGGTGCCATTTAAAAAAATTGAGGTGACCTTCACGTGACCTTCAAATGACTTTTCAAAGTCAAACCAATGGTACCATCTTATGGCCCCCTCGAAACCAAACAACTTTTGTCTGAAACAGTTTTCTCTCCCAGGCTTAGTTTTCGAGATATTCGACTGGATGGATTAAAATGGGCCACCCCGTATATATATATATATATACAAGGTGGGGAAAAAGTATGGAAGCAAACAATTATTTCCGAAACTATTCATTTTTCGACAAAATGTCTTAGACATAATTTATGATTGGCCGCGGGGCTGCGCACCCCTCTGCGCGGTCATTGACGCCGCTATCGACCCGGGATGGAGAGATCCAGGGATCATTCTGGTGCGGGCGCTTGATTAAGTCAGACACAGTTTGTTGTCGTTGTCGTTTGTTGTAAGTTTTGTCTGTCGCCGTCGCCGAGCTACCTGCAGAGGACGAGGCCGAGGACCTTCCTCAGCACGAGGATTCGTATCGGTGAGGTTGCTCATCCTTTTATTTGTGAGCCACATACGCGATTCGATCCGCCAGCCGGCCGTCCTGCCGCCGTCGCCATTTTCATGTTTCGCGATCGTTCAGGCTCGGTACCGAGCCGTCGATATTTTGTGAATTTTCGGGCGATCGGAGGCAAGCGACCGAGGAAAAGCGGACAATCGTATTGTAGGCATTAATTGATAAGGCAACGTTCCTCTCTCTCCGGGTTTCGAAGTATTCATTACGCGTAGCTATCGACCGCCGAATATCGACCGCGTGCGCGAAGGATCGCGAGAAGCGTATACCGCTCGTGTTGTTGTATCGCTCTCGTTGCCGCGTGGAATATTTCCGTAAATTATCTCGGGGCGATTTTTGGTGTCTCATTGTGTGGATGTCGTCGTCGATTGTTAAGTGTGCGTGTGAGCGTTTATTGTATTTTATCGTCTTGTGTGCGTTAGAGTATTTGCGTCTTTGTCGCGCTTATTACGCCGTCGAAAAGAGCGTAATAAATGATAATTTGCGTCTGTCGAATTTGTCACGGTGCGAAATAATCGCCAAAGTACGACCAAGAGTGAAACCTGAGCTGCTTTCGCGGAAGAAAGAGGCGAAACGCCGGCAGAGAAAAATCTCCGGCCGCTGTCCGTTATCGAATATCGAACATATTGCTCGCCTGTAGCATATGAGATCTGTCTTCGCAAAATTATTCGTTATTTTCGATCTTTAGTTAAATGCTGTCGAACTGTTAAGCTGTCGTTTAGAATTGTGAACTGGGAAATTGCGAGGAAAAGACTGTAGCGATAAGTCGTCGATCTGGTTGCCGAAATTAAGATACGTTTTGGGTGAATATTGGGTGAATATTATAATATTAGATACTCATTTTTATAGCGGCAGCTCTCTGACGCTGAGTTTCGGCTGCCGTAAGCGCTGCATTAAAAAATTGGCTGCTATAAGCGCTGAATAAAAGACTCAGCTGCATTAGTATTAGCGCTAGTCTTGCTTTATGTCAGAGCTCGGCAAGAACTGTACATTTCGGTCGATTTTCAGCTGGCTCCGCCTAGCGCGTCCCCCGTTACCTCGCCATCTCGCGCAAAGCCTACGAGCCGCTCGGCGCTCAGGAGCGGGCGTATGGCAATAGCTTTCCACGTCATCCATGAGATACTATTGTTGACGCGGTTTTTTTAAGTGATATTCTCAGTAGGCCTAATCCATTGATGATTAAAACGACCCTTTAACTAATTGCATAAGACGATAAAGTTTATCACGTCTTATGCGATTTGCTACATACCGTATGCAAATAGATGTTCCTGATCTCGCTTGTAAAAAATATTCATCATATCAATTATTATTTATAATTCCATGCAATTAGCTAAAGGGTCGTGGTTAGAAGACATTCATATCGATCTTCGGATTATTATTAAAATTTTGTTCAGAATATCGACCACGTGAAACATGGAGGATACAATGTCCCGACACAATCGAATCTGTTTGTGAAGATCAGAAACATATTCAAATATTACATAGTAGTGATACAATTACTAATGAAAATGGACATTGGGTTTGTAGCTATTATGATACTAAATCTATTTATATTTATGATTCATTAAATTTAAAACGTTTGTATGCCCATCATAAGATATATCTTAACAAATTATATCCATTTTATTCTTTTGATAAAAAACCGATACGATTTCCGACAGTTCAAAATCAATCTAATACTTATGATTGTGGTGTTTTTGCAATTGCATTTGCAGTATCACTTTTATTTGGCCTTAAACCAGATACAGTTATGTATGATCATACTATAATGTGTTAACATTTAGCACGAATGTTTGAATTAAATAAATCAGAACACTTCCCCCGAATAATAAGATCTACTGACCCTAAAAAGCTTTTTACTTTAGATCAAGTACAAAGAAGAGAGGCATTAGCTCACAAAAAACGAAAACGTCGACAAAGGAAAGCTAAACAAGAAAAATCTGTACAGTTGATAAAATTACAAAACAATATAACTGAAATGACAATGATGGATCAAGTAAAGCAACCTGATAAAATATCAGAGTTATTTGATTGTTATAATATAATAAATAAAAATAGTAATATTGTAAATAAATGTGACAGTGTTGAACACTCCAGTCATGACATGTTAAATTCCTCTTTATTATTGCTTTCTACAGATAAAATAATTTATGCAAGATAAAACTTTCTACAGATAAAACAAAAAATAATTTATGCAATAAATTATTTTTTGTTTTATCTGTAGAATACATATAGGGAAATAATTTATGAAATAAATTATGCAAATAATTTCCCTATATGTATTCAGAAAAAGACGGATGTAATAACGGATGTAAGTTTTATAACAAAAAAAATTAACAAATATGCCAGTTTTGTTGCAAATATTTTACCTCTAAGTATGCAATATATACAGATTATTCTTACAGGTAAATGGTTAGAAGATATTCATATTGACTATTTTAATTTATTATTAAAGAATTGCTCAGAATATCGACCACGCGAATCATGAAAAGTTCAATGTACCGATAGAATTGAACCTGCTCCTAAAAATCAGAAACATATTTGAATATTGCATAGTTGCAGCGATATAGCAACTAATTTAGACGGCCACTGGGTTTGCAGCTATTACGATACGAACATGATTTATATTTATGACTCATTGAATATAAAACGATTACATACACATTATAAAATCTATCTTGAAAAATTATATCCATTTTACTCCTTTGATAAGCAACCAGTACAGTTTCCAACGGTCCAATCACAACCTGTATAATGGTAATGATTGCGGGGTTTTTGCAATAGCCTTTGCAGTATCTCTTTTATTTGATCTCCAACCAAATAAAATTATATATGACCATAATTTAATGCGTCAACATTTAGCAGAAATGTTTCAATCAAATAGAATAGAACACTTCCCTCAAGTTATAGGAAAAAATTTAGAACAAATTAATCATACATTCAGTGAGAATAGTGTGGATACTAATAATATTGCAATTACTAAATATTTAACTAGAGATCAACATAGTATAAAAAGAAAAATGAATAGTTATAATGATAGGGATAGAAATAAAAAACAAGCAAGGAAGAACTGTGACATTTATTCAGATAAGAATGATGTTATATGCGTAAATAAAAAAAACATTTTTAATAAAAAATATGAATTACATAGAAACAATTTCTTAATTAAAAAAATTTATATAATGAAAAACATAAAAATAATATTAAAAAATTCAATATTATGAAAAATACAAAAATGATATAAAGAAATCAAAGAAAGAATATTATAAAAAATACAAAAAGGATATAAAAAAATCGAACAATATATATTATAAAAAACAGAGAAATGATATTAAGAAATCGAGAAAGGAATATTATGAAAAACATAAAAATGATATAAAGAAATCGAAAAAAGAATATTATGGATTACATAAAAACAATATACTATTATATAAAAATAAGCAGAATATAAAGTATAATAAAGAAAAGTATATTAGAAACATATCAAAGCTTCTTAGAATGTCGTCATTGTCTGAAAATAGATTGGAGGCTGAACGTATAACAAAATGGTACTTTTATATAAGAAAAAGTTATATTTTACAAATGAGAAAAATATTTAATAAATGTAAACAAAAAATTGAAGTTTGTCTGATACATGCAACAAAATGTTCTTCATCAAAATTTAGTAGAGATTACGTAAATATGTTTTGCGGACAAGATAAACATACCGCTTCTTCGGAATTATATTTTGCAGAAACTATCTATCATGTATATAATATTTCTAAACCTATTAGAATGGATTCTGAAAATAAAGCAATTAATATTTTACCTTTAATAGAATCAAAACATAAACCCAGAAAAACATGGCGCTGTAGTTCTCTTTGTAAAATGGAAGAGATCATTATTAATGATATGAAGTGTTGCTTTGAAAAATTTTTAAATTATACATTACAGACTCTTCGTAAAAAAATTTTATGTTATAATTGTTCCAATCAAATACGTCAAGACAACAAAGTAGGTTGTAACGATGCACCCCGTGCACCCCCTTAGATGCATCGTATCTACCCAGCATGCGATCCGCCGGAAGCTGCCGCCCGGCAGAACACCCGCCGGGCATAGGCAGGGACGCGATGCGCCCACATTTTTTTAAACTTCTTTAACGCTTTCAAAAAGGGAGCCGAATACCGCCGAGTGTTGCCGACGTGTCCCGATACGGCGACCGGCGAAAACCCGCGCTCGGCGCACACCCCGAACCCCTCCGAGCGGGCCCCCGACCGTATCGCTTTCCGTAACCTGTTCGGAAGGGGTAATACCGCCGCGCGCCGACACTGGCAATTAAGCCGATATAAAACGGACACGTTAATCGGCACACTAATTACCTTTTTCCGATCCGCTCACGACAGTGAAGCAGCTCCGAAACCTAGACCGCTCCTACACAAAGAAATCTAGTTCCGAGGGAAGGAGGTAGAACTCTTCCTCCATTAAGCACTCTCGATCCTCGATCAAGATCTATCCATCCGATCGATAATCCGACCAGGAAAAGGAATCAGAGTGCACTCTGATTCCGTCGAGAGTTCTCGACCATCGGTCTATAATTCGACCGCCAGACGCTAGTGCATCTATTCACGAGGCAGAGAGGAGAGCTACCTCGGACGAGTTATTCTCGTCAGCACTGCGTTCCCGGAAAACTCTCCTTAGCTTACCGAGAATTACAATTCTTCACAAACGCATACGAATAATTTCGCGGGAATACAGCGCGCATTTCTCGTAAACATATACGAACCATTTCGCGGAAATATAGCGCGCGTTCCCCGTAAACCAGCGCAAAAAGCCGACTAGACCGATCCTTCAGACACGCATACATAAAAACCATACGCGCGACGTCAAACGATCATTGACCGCGCCGTAATCAAAACACGCGCAGTAAATAGCATTTAAAGATATCAATACGATCCAAAGTACACACTTTCAAAATACACACGACTAAAAACTATTGTACGATCCTTAGTGCAATCCAATATCGTTATATCACGCGCGCACGACGTGCATTAATCTGCATATTGCGTCGAACATCTAACTTGCATCTCGCGCCGAATATCGCGATCGAACGTTCACAACACGCGCTCACGATCCTACACGCGTACACACGTACACTGTATTACATACAACCAATAAACACATTTCTTTTAGTAGCCTACACACGCTCTCGCTCTTTTGAAAAACCTACCGAACCCGGATTTCCGATTCCCGCTATCCGACGACAAATCACGCGAAAATCACACGTGCCAAGGTCATTCTCACTGCTGTTATATTGACTATAGGTATGTAAATCATGGTTTTTACCTATTGAAATAATATTCCCCCATTATCCAATGATACAATATATTAAAATATTAATACATAATTTAATCAATTTTAATAAAAAACTAAATAAATTACATAAAGCATTAAATGATGTTGATATAAATGCACTTCAAGATATTCTAATTAAGGCTCAACAAAAAGCAAAAACTTTTGCACAGGTGACTACGGAAATTAATTTAAATGAGGATGAAATTAGCTTTTAAAGCATTTACGAAACGATGTTCCAAAGTATGCCTGTATTTCTTGTATAAAATATTGTTTCAAAAAAGATATCATGATAAAAATTGATAAGAAAAATCATGAAACAGTTTGGAATAATTTTATTAATGATATAGGATTAGAAATGAAAAAAATTGTATTATTTGTAAATTTTGTGATCAATATTTCAAAAAGAACAAACTGTCACCAACATGTAGAACCAATAATCTTGAAATTCTACCAGTACCAAAAGAAATAACAACATTAAATGAATATGAACGAATTCTTATACAACGAGCGAAAGCATTCCAAACTGTGCAAAGAGCGCATACGATAATGAATAAAAATATATCGCATAAGAAATGATTTCAAAAGTGAAAGGCAGAACATTTCATTTGCCGCTGCCGTTAAACGAAACCTTAAAAAAAATTTGTCCTTCGACTGAACCTATTAATCTAAATCATGAATTACATATATTAGTTCGCGGTATTCCAACTAAAGCAAATATAATTTGGGAGAAATTAGTCGATGTAAAAAAAGTATGGACTGCCTTAATATGGTTAAAACAAAATAATCCTATATATTCAGATATTATACTACCAACATCTCCTGAAAATTTGTTCCATTCTGAATTACAAAATGTAGAGTTTCAAGAGCATGATTTTTTAGAACTTTATGACAAAAATTTAGAGAAAGATAACGAAGAAAATGTAGAATTTTATGACAAAAATTTAGAGACAGATAACGAAGAAAATGAAAAAAATAACACTTCTGAGGAAAAATACAAGGCATTATTGACTCAAATGTGGCAAACAGATCAATATTACAATATATCCTACAATTTACAATATATCCTATAAAAGAGAAAAAAGAATAAATGAATCTGCAACTATGCTTTATCAAATGGTAAAAATTCAAGATGCTCCATTGGATAATCGCACTAAAGATTTGGATATAAAATGTTTCTCTGATTTATATCCATATGGTGTGAATGGACAGCATGAAACTAGAAGTGTCCGAGTGGCACCCGTTCGGCCACGTTAATATTGACCACCGTCCCGATTGACCACGTTGAAATTGACCACGTTGCGATTGACCACGTCCCGATTGACCACCGTCCCGATTGACCACCATCCCGATTGACCACCGTCCCGATTGACCACCGTCCCGATTGACCACCGTCCCGATTGACCACCGTGTTATTATTTCCTTGGAGAGATATTACTGAATTAAAAAATGAATGTGATAGTTATGCAGAAGCATTTTCTTTAATACAATTTAAATTGAAAGATGCTCTTCAGTATCACGAAAGAATAACTGACATTCAGCAAGGTATGGATAATATTCAAGAATTAATTTAGAAAAAAATATCAAATTACAAAAGATGAAGATAAAAACGACTGCCTTGATAATGGTGCATTAGAATGTGTTCCTATCGAAGTTGAAGGAGCTATGAAAGACTTTAAAGATATTGGCAATAAAGTTGATGAAGTTAACGTCGATGAAATGGTGACGCAATTAAATACTGATCAAAAACGAATCTTTGATAGAATTACTGCTGGCATATCTGATGAAAATAATGAAATTCTTAGACTTTATGTAAGCGGTGAAGGTGGTACTGGAAAGAGTTTTTTGATAAAAACTATTAGATTCTGGATCAAAAAGTATATAGGAAAAGATACAGCAGTAACTGCACCAACTGGTATAGCAGCTTTTAATATTGATGGTCTTACTATTCACAGATTATTTCAGTTACCAGTAGAACATGGCCATACTGCCAAATATAAACAATTTTCTGATATAGTGCTTAAAATTATACGAGACGAACTTAAGAATGTTGTTTTAATAATTATCGATGAAGTTTCAATGATTTCAAATATCACTTTAATGTATATACATCTTCGATTAACAGAAATATTTAATCGATTGTGATAATGGATGGTTTGGCAAAAAACACATACTTCTTTCTGGAGATTTATTACAACTTCCATCTATGCATGAGGATCCGCCTTTTATTGAATTATCTAAACTAAAAATTGAAAAGTATATTGGTGCAATGGGATCTGTAAATTTATGGACTTTATTAGCTATGATGAATTACAAATTAACGTGCGACAAGAAGGTGATAATTCTTATCGAGATATATTAACGAGAATTCGTGTTGGAACAGTAACAGATACAGATGTAACTATTTTAGAAAATAGGAAAATAAATTTTAAAGAAACTAATTGTGATGAACGATTACAAGAATTATGTGATTATTTGCAAAGCTTAAAATAAATACAGTTTGTTTAATGCCAACTTGTGCATTATATGATGTTTTGAATACTACAATGTTAAATCGTATTTCTTCGAATGAAATAGAACTTGAAATAGAACTGTTGCTCAAGATCTAGCAGAATGTATCATCATATTTAAAGAAAAAAGTTATGAAGATATTAAGTAAAGATGATGATGATAGTTCCCGAACAGCTGGATTAGCAAGAATTATAACTATAAAATTAGGTGCACGTATAATGGTTAGAAGAAATATCGATGTTAGTTTAGGTCTTGTAAATGGTACAATTGGTACAATTACATCAATTATGCGTAGTGCAATAGACAATGAAGTAGAAAAAATAAAAATAGTGTCATCAGAATAGAACATATAGAACGCATAAGCGTTAAGTTTAAAGTAATGGATAGAGTGTTTGTTATAAGAAAACAATTTCCTATATATGTTTAAGTTATGGTATGACTATTCATAAAAGTCAAGGCCTGAGTTTAAAACATGCTGTTGTAGAGGCTGGAATTTCTGTATTTAGTTGTGGACAAATATATTACAAAGGTAAAAAAAATACGCCAAGTACATAAAAAATATTCCACCTTGTATGCAACAAAACGTTTAATAAAAAAATACCCTTATAATAAATAATTTATAAAAATTTTCCCTCAAAAAATATATATTATTTTCCTAAAAAAATTCAAAATTAAATATGAAATCAATGATTAATTAGCCAAGTACATTGAAGCAATTGATAGGGATTTCTAATTTGAAATATTTGTCACAAATTCAATCTTGCATTTATATATTAGATTCTCGACAAAATAAAAATGAAATTCAAAATAAGTTCCAAGTAAATTTAGAACTAAAAAAATTAAGAACAAACAACTTACAAAAACTTGGCGTGCTCAGGTCACATTATAATACATATAATTTTACAAAGTTTGCGAATTATATACCTGTAATTAATTTCAATTATAGAAATATGTGAATTATAATACGACCCGGAGCATGCCAAGTTTTTGTAAGTTGTTTTGGTCTTAATTTTTTTAGTTCCAAATTTACTTGGAACTTATTTCGAAATCAATTCAAATATAAAAAAGTTATTGGGGTGGATCACTTAAAATGGCCCACCCTGTATATATACACCAGAAAAGTAAAAAAAAACACTGCAAAATTTTTAACAGCACAAGTACAATAATAAAAAACACAACACTGAACAAACGATCTTTCGGCTTAAGAAAGCCAACGAGAACGATTCCCTTTTCTCTCTCTCTCTCTAGCTCTCTCCCAAAAAGGGAAAAAAAATCCACTATTTTATTCGATTTTATACGGTATCTTCACACGGCGTCGGGGGCCCCACGTTGGGCGCCAAAATCTTTGCGACGCCGTCGCCCGCCTCGGGAACGCCGCTCCCGAGGAAGTAGCGTGCAAATTTGGCGGGGTCAGTAATTGGCGGTATCGGGATCTTAAAATGGCGGTAACGGTATCTCAAAATGGCGGTAACGTACGGTATCAGGATCTCCAAAAAAAAAATGAGATAGGATATGGGCGCCAGGCGCGGTATTTCCGCGCCACGATATCGAAACGGTAGCGGTAAGCTCAGTATATAGCAGAGGGGCAGAGTTCTTTGTGAATTATTTACAGTAAGGGGGAGAGAGCGCTAGATTATCTTTAGGAGAGAGAAATGACTAATACTCAGTTATTTTGTTCACAAATAATTACATATATTGTAAAGTTAAAATACACACACAATTAACAGTATAATCGAATTTAATATAATATGAATGAATTTAATATAAGAGAGCTAAAATCGGTAAATATATCGGAACATATACAAGAACGCAAACCATAAAATAAAAGAATAACAGAAAGCAGATAAATTTCGAAAGATAACGGTTATATTATGAATTTCGCAAACAAAAGCCACGTTATAACGGCTGATGCGAAGGTCAGATACAATAATCTCAGAAATGCTACTTGAAATATCGACTCTGAGTCGGCAGTAAAAAAAAAAGGAAAAAAAAACAGTATTGAAGTAGTTTTAGCCTCTCAATAATTACGGTAACCGAAAGCAGTGAACATTAGCGGCGAAATATCTAACAAAACTTGAGAACGAATTACGTCCGATTTCAGGTCGCACGTCGAGGCGTTCGTTTCACTGACAAATTTCGGTATAATTACCAATTAGTTTTATGGCGGTAATCAACGTAATTAACGGTAACCAGCTAGTACAGGAGTTTTACGATCAGACTATTATACGCGGATGGTTTACGAACACTCCTGGAGGCGCGAGCCTCGTGCTAAATATCGATATAAATCGAACCTAAATTTTCATACAATTTTGACGGTAACGTTTACGACCAAGAATAATTAACGGTAGAGAACAATAGACAACTAAGAAATGAACAGAATTCTAACTCAAAATAGACGGTATACGTATTTTATATAAGTTCGATATAACTCGAATCGAACCTTTTCCTACGGTAATTAGCGATGAATTTCGACAAAGTTTTGATGAAAAACAAAAGCTTTATTTAACGGTATTTTCAAGGAGGTGTAGACGGAAACTGTTTACCCGATGTAACGGTCGTATCACGACCTTTCGTTTCGGTAACAATAACTCGACGTTCGCGTAACGGAAATTTCAAACAAGTGATACGGTAATACTTTTCGGCGGAGATTTCGCGTAGGGTAATATTCCTGCAGAGCCGTTCTCTTAATTTCGGTAACACACGCTCGCGAAGAAATTACTCGCTCAAATCCCGCCTTCCAGTATGCGATATACTCGACCAAAAATTGTTGCGTCACGCTCGGAGTATCGATACAAAACAATGTTAACAGGAGTGATACAATTTTAAACGGTACGGAAACGATACACAATAATACGGACTGTCGGCACGAACACCACTGAGAGGGACAAATCCGCGACCCCGGGGACAGCTGGCGTCCGACAATTACGGTACAAGTATCAGATTTTACGGTAATCTTTACGGTATGATAGCCGCCCTGCGACGGTATCTCGGCACGATGACACCAGCTGATCCCGGAGGAAAATTACTAATCGGCTACCTGTGCGACGGCTTACAATTATTGTAGGTGGCGGCTCCCTCAGAGTCGTCTCTTCCAAGGTTCTGCTGATGTGCACAGGACACTAGCTCACCGTACAGTGACGATTTTCGTCTGTGCTCGCAAGGCCCTCGAATCCCGCGCCGATCTTCCGCGCATTTTGTCAATTTCGGGAAAAATGGGGTTGATTCTCCGCCCCCTCGAAAGTTGCTGAGGTTGTACGGCGTTGCCCTTACGCAGGGGCCCAGTATTCATAAGCGACGGTAATTCGTGATGCCGATTCTCGGGGACGTGACCGGCTGGCCAGGCCGTATCCGCGTCTCCTTCCGAGATTTGTTTTCCAGTCGGCTGCCTGGAAAGTTGCTTTCATCACCGTCGTCTGGATTCGCTGCCGTTTCTTTTTCAATCTGAAATAATGCAGATTCAATCTCCAATTACATTATTAAGAGCGGCGGCGCGAGACCTTATTCTTGCGGTATCCTCGGTATCCTCGGTATCCTCGGTATCTTGCGGTAGCTTCCTTTACAAATTGTCGATTTTGCACGCACGCACAGTAGCCGTATTCGAATCGCGGGTCTTAAATTCTGCTAAAAAATAAGTCTAAACAATTGAATAATAAGTAACGGTAGTCTCCTCTCAGGCGCGAGAGACGACCCCGCGCACGCTGTTTTCCCTCGGCAGGAAAATCGTGACGGAGCTTAAAAAGCGTCACGTCACAATATATATATATATATATATATATATATATATATATATATATATATAAAATACGTAATGAGTAAATAATAAAATATAATCGTCATAAAAGTTTAATACAAGTTTGTTGCGTATCGTAATATACAGGGTGTCCCATTTTAATGCCCCACCCCAAATAACTTTCTTATTTTTAATTTTAGAAAAAGATGTTTCAGACAAAAGTTGTATGGTTTCGAGGGGGACATAAGATGGTACCATTAATTTGATCTTGAAGAGTCACATGAAGGTTACGTGAAGATCATTTTCAATTTCTTAAATGGAACACCCTATATATTTTTGCATATTCTTGTAGCTTATCTCGAGAGCTTTCCAAAACACTATAAATAAACATTTTTTCATCAAGTACTTTTCGAATTATGAGGCTTGAAGTAATTTCCTAATTTTACATAAACCATAAAATATCTTGTAAAATATTCATTTTTCGATTATCTTACCTTAATATTTTTATGTACAAAATAATGAGAGGAATCAATTGGTGTAAAGAAAACATACAGTTGTTTTTAAGAAAAAATATGGAATTGTTAATTGCAAATTACATATTTTTTTCTTAAAAACAACTGTATGTTTTCTTTGCACCAATGGATTTCTCTCATTATTTTGTACATAAAAGTATTAAGGTAAGATAATCAAAAAATGAATATTTTACAAGATATTTTATGGTTTATGTAAAATTAAAAAATGATTTCAAGCCTCATAACTTGGAAAGTACTTAATGAAAACTAATTTAATTATAGTGTTTTGGAAAGCTCTCGAGATAAGCTACAAGAATATGCAAAAATATATAGGGTGTTCCATTTAAGAAATTGAAAATGATCTTCACGTAACCTTCATGTGACTCTTCAAGATCAAATTAATGGTACCATCTTATGTCCCCCTCGAAACCATACAACTTTTGTCTGAAACATCTTTTTCTAAAATTAAAAATAAGAAAGTTATTTGGGGTGGGGCATTAAAATGGGACACCCTGTATATTATTTTATAAGGCAGCATCAACATATATAGCATATCCTCCCAAAACTTCAAATATATTTCCAATTTTATTAATATGATGTTACTCTTTTCCTACTTCCATGCAACATCTAAACCTTATTCTTCCAAATAATCTATTCATACAAGTTATGATTACGCAGAAAAAGATTATTTATGTACTGTGACCGTGAAATTTCTTATTTTTTTTCTGAACGGGGAAGTTCTTAAGAGGACCGATGGTGTTGATTCACGACACACCTTCGGCATGATCACCCTCCGTCGACTCAGCGGTCGCATCAATAAAAAAGAACAAGAATTTCTGAGCGCCAAGTGAACATCCGCGCCGCGCGAAACGCTAATTAATCGCAAAGAAAATCGGAAGGCCGATCGTGACGGCCCGAAATCTCGGTAGCTCACGCAAACGGTGTCGGTAGAGGGGCGGAATTCGCGGAGAGCGAGGGAGAGGAGGTCGAGAACGGTTGTAACACTGAGAGAAAACTAATAGTAATCATAAAAATTCGTAACATATTTCGACGAGAAAAGAAAATCGAATAAAATAAAAAATGTATTTAATCATATGGTTGCCATTTTGACATAATTTCACACGCACAATCAATCGCAATTCGATGAAATTTGTTTTATTTACGGCGTCTTATATTACGGCGGCGAGTCCCGTGAGCGAGACAAGGACAGCGCTATCGATGCGCACGGCCGCGATCAAGAGCGAGCGAGACAGAGCATGGATCACGCAGTCGATGCGTGTCTATTGTGAAAAGCCGGGAAAGACACATAGATTATTAGCTGACGGGTTAATGAAGGTGCGGCAATTAACCGCACCCGCGATACTGTTCTCGCCCGATATCTACCCGATAGCAATCGATACTTCGCGAGCCCCGCGCGATGGAATGCGGCAGGGCGTACGGCGCAATACAACGACGTCACGTTAATACGATGAATTTCGGTCGAAACATAAAGATTTTCCGACAAACTACGACAGCCGAAACGCACAGATTATGCTAATAACGACGAAATAAGCTCACAACGGCGATAGATCTCACGAAAACGCGGACAATTTATAATATACGACAACGCGAAATATGACACAGTGACTGGAGGCGTTTCCCGGGGAAGCAGCGGTCCTGTAACAAAAGCTCGAACGAATCGCTCGGCCCCTCTATTATTCGCGTGTTTCCCAAAATCGCGAAAGAACGGAGACGTTAATGGCGTATGGGCCACGTGCGACAAACGCGAATAATCGATATTATCTGATACGTAAAATCGAGGGCCCGACACAATTCACCCGAGCGGCAGCGAAATTGTTGGCCTTACAGAAAGATCGTTCGTCTTACCAGAATGGTCCTCGAAGATCGTCAACTGAAAAAGCTCTCGGTATTCTCAACGGGATCTGCGTCTTTTTGCGTCGCTAGTCCGCCGAACAGTGAGGTGCGTGAGGTCCGCGGGAGACACGTCGGCGATCGTTTCCCCCGATTTTCCTCGCCGAATCTAATTGGCGCAGGGCCGATTCTTATCACGGCCGTAATTCTGCTGTATGAGTCCCGGAAATTCTCGGCCGCAAAGAGAAATACTCTCGCCAAAAAAACGCCCCTTGCCCCGCCTGACTTCCTCGGGGTTCGGGAAATCCTCGTGTGATCCTTTCAGTTATTTCAATTACTCAGTTGTTTAATGCAAAATAATTTGAAACGGTCCGCTTTTCTTGACGCTCCGGAACAGCTCGTCGGATAGCCAGGATTCGAGCAAAGTGGGGGGAAATAAATCAACTTGTGCGAACATTTTCTTAAAACTAGATGTGTTTTTATTGAATGAATGTATTATGTACAAGGTGTGTATGCGAGAGTATAAATGTCGATGTGATTGTGCGTACAATGATTAAACTTGAAAATAATATCCGGTGTACAAACGAAAACGGTAAGTCTTGTGCGGGTAAGTAATATACAACGGATGGACGAGAAATGCGTATAACTAGTATCGGACGATCACGGAAACGCGGACTTAATCTACGAAAACGTGACGGGTACTCGGGACGGACACGGAACCTAGGACTAGTGTTGTATCGTCGACGGGACTGATTGTCAGGACGGCTCAGAGATGCCGGTGATACCCCGTGCAGTCGGGCAATGCCTCGACTGAGACTGCGTACAGGGAAACCGGAATTACCCGGTGGATCGGACGATAAGTCGTCTCGAACTGGATCCGGGAAAACCGGAGACACCCGGCGGATCGAGTAACGCCTCGAGCGGGATGGGATGACCGACACTGGAGACACCCGGTCGAGCCGAGGAGCACCTCGGCCCGGGCGAGATCTGGTCAGGATCTGGCCTCGATACACTGGTCGTGTCGGCTCTTATACCGGCCGGAGATTCCCCTACCTGGCGAATCACTCAGGTGGGGCACAACTGCGAAAATTCGCGAATATTCGGACAGAGCGAGAGGGAGAGAGCGAGACAGCAAGCGCAAAGCGATGGGAGCAATCGATGAAAGCAAGCGAGACAGCGAGCGTGCGAGCGAGGAAGCGTACGGGCATGCATGGTTGTGAGCGAGATAGCGGGAAGTTAGCGGGTGCGATTAAGTAAGCGAATAAAGAAGTAATTATATTTTATTAAATAACGACAAATAGGAACGAGGCGCGGACGCATCGTTACAAATTAATTTACTTTACAATTAAATTAAACGGGATTATTTAATTAACAGAAAAAGAATTACACTTCATTTTTATAGAACATCATCGCTTCAATGAATTGATAGCGTCCGTTAGATTTTGTATTCAAGAAAATCCTTATTTGAATGTGCAAAAAATAACTCTACAAGCATATAAGATTAATAAGACTAGTAAAATTTAGTAAGTTAAAACAAATAAATGAAAAACAAAGCTGTGAATAGTGTGCAACAGATTGAAAAAAGCTTTATTTATTTAACGTTAAATTCCTGTCGCCAGTAGATAAAATAAAAGACGAAATTTAAATCGACCACACTGGCAATTTTTGGTTGACAATGTATCACAACGTTCCGACCATGGGTTTTGGTCCTTAACAAGTGAACTAAAAATTGTTTCCAGTATTATAAACAGAAAATAAATTACAGTAATTTCAAATAAAAAGTGAACAGAAAATTATATACATACAATATCTTAGTTAACTATTATATTGTGAGAAATAAGGAAATCACTGTGTCAAGATTTCATCATATCAACCTCTCCATGAAACAGAGAAAGACAAAACAAACTTTATTAGTCTATATAAACTTTATTAGTCATAAATATTGTTTAAATTCTCAATGTCCTTTTGTAAGTTAATAATGTTTTCAAACTTTTGATAAAAAACATTTCAGCAATTTCTCTCTTCCTCACATGTTTTTCATTGCGTAAAATAACCGGTATTGACCAATTAAAGTCGTGATTAAATTCCAATTTATGTTTGCCAATGACAGAAAGATTACTTTCATGCAATTTAATGTCGTTAAAATGTTTTTTGACACGAGTGCCTAAATGTCTTTTCGTTTGGCCAATATATGACGTATTACAATTTTTATAGTATAATTTATAAACGACTTCAGTCCTGCTATTAATAGGCAATCTATCATTTCCACGTTTAATCAATGCATTAAGTTTTTTAGGTAAATTATAGACAACAATAAGACGTTTATTTATTTAAATATGAAAAAATAAAATTATAACATAAAAATAAGTAGTATATAATAACGCATTATATATTACGCATAATAATGCATAATATTCTGTATCTTCATTGATTCATGGTTTTCTTCTTTATATTTTTCATACACACTGAGTATTATGATCAAATGATAACATGATACACGTTAAACTTTAATCTCTTGTGCACGAGTCAGACGAGTCATGGCTGTATACATTGTGGGGCCGGTAGTGGAAAGTAAAATATTGAGTCGATAAGATAGTGAAAAAAATTTGTAAAATATTTGCAACTTGATAGTAAAAGAATGGTCTTATAACGGTTTAATTCAAGGTAAGCGAAGTTGAATGAACTTAAAACACACATACTCTCTCTCATCATTCACTGTCCGGTCAAAAGCCAATCCAATTTGTGTGATAAGCCAAAGGCCCGTTAGGCATCGATAAATCCATTTGAATTCTCGACGTTGAATTCCCGACTTTCACCGTCGCCCGCGTGGACATGGGGACGGCGCGTGAGCGTTATACACTCTTTCGAAAGTCTTAATGTTTTTAATTTTATTTTTAATTTCATTTTTAATTTTATTTTTTTCATTTTACATGCAGATACTGTGACGTGACGCTTTTTGAGCTCCGTCACGGTTTCCCTGCCGAGGAAAACAGCGTGCGCGGGGTCGTCTCTCACGCCTGAGAGGAGACTACCGTTAGTTATTATTCATTTGTTTAGCCCTATTTTTAGCGAACTTTAAGACCCGCGAGTCGAATACGGCTACCGTGCGTGCGTGCAAGATCGACAAGTTGTAAAGCAAGCTACCGCTAGACATCGAGGATACCGAAGATTTTAAGGATACCGAGGATACCGAGGATACCGCAGAAATAAGGTCAAGTAGTAAGATCCCGCGCCACCGCGCTTGATAACGTAATAGGAGATTGAATCTGCATTATTTCAGATTATAAAAGAAACGGCAACAAATTCCGACGACGGTGATGAAGGCAACTGTCCAGGCAGCTGACTGGAAAAACGGAAATCCCGGAAGAAGACGCGGAGTCGGCCTGGCCAGCCGGCCGCGTCCCCGAGGATCGGCATCACAAATTACCGTCGTTCACAAGTACGGGGCCCCTGCGTAAGGGCAATGCCGTACAACAGCAGCAACGTTCGAGGGGGCGGAGAATCAACCCCGTTTCCCCGAAATCGACAAGATGCGCGGAGGATCGGCGCGGGATTCGAGGGCCTTACGAGCACAGACGAGGATTGACACTGTGTGTTTAGCTAGTGACCAGTGCACAGCAATCACTATTCGGAAGAGACGACCCTGAGGGAGCCGCCGCCAACACAAATTGTAAGCCGTCGCACAGGTAGCCGACTAGCAAAAATTACTCCGGGATCAGCTGGTGTCATCGTATCGAGGTACCGTCACCGGGCGGCTATCGTACCGTAAGGAAAAATTACCGAGCAGTCGAATACTTGTACCGGAATTATCGGACGCCAGCTGTCACCGGGGTCGCGGAATTGTCCCTCTCAGGGGTGTTCGTACCGACAGTCCGTGGTCTTATGTATCGTTTCCGTACCGTGTAGAATTGTATCGTTTCTGTTAACGTTTTTTTGTATCGAGACTCCGAGCGTGACGCGGAAGATTTTGATCAAGTATATCGCATACCGGAAGGCGGGATTTGAGCGAGTAATTTCTTTGCGAGCGGGTGTTACCGGAAGTAAGAGAACGGCTCTGCAAGAATATTGCCCTACGCGAAATCTCCGCCGAAAAGTAATTAACGTACCGCTTGTTCGAAATTTCCGTTACGCGGACGTTGTGATATTGTTAACGAAACGAAAGGTCGTGCTGCGACCGTTACATCGGGTAAACAATTTCCGTCTATCTCCTTGAAACTACCGTTAGAGAAAGCTTTTGTTTTCTATCAAGACTTTGTCGAAAGTCCTCGTTGATTGCCGTAAGAAAAGGTTCGATTCGAGTTATATCGAACTTTTATAAAATCCGTATACCGTATATTTCGGGTTAAAATTCCGTTTATTTCATAAATATCTATTGTTCTTTACCGTTAATTGTCGTTGAGCGTGGAAGTTACCGTCATTGTATGAAAATTCAGGTTCGATTTATATCGATATTGAGCACGAGGCTCGCGCCTCCAGAAGTGTTCGTAAACCATCCGCGTATCATCATCTGTTCGTAAAATCCCCGTACACTCTGGTTACCGCTAATTACGTGGGTTACCGCCAATAAACTGGTTGAGAATTATATCGAAATTTGTTAGCGCGACGAACGTCTCGGCGTACGAGCCGAAATCAGCCGTAATTCGTTCTCGAGTCTGGTAGAGGCTCCGCCGCTAATGTTCACGGCCTTCGATTACCGTCATTATTGAAAGGCTAAAACTATTCTAATACCGTTTTTTTCCTTGTCTTCTTGTATTTCCGACTCGAAGTCAGTATTTCAAGTAACCTCTCCGAGATTATTGTATCTGACCTTCGCATCAGTCGTTATAATGTGTCCATTGTTTCCGCGGTTTATCAGATAACCGTTATATTTCAAAATTTATCTGCTTTCTTGTATTATTTTATCGTGTACTTCGCGTTCTTGTATATTCACCGGTATATTTACCGAGTTTATCGCTATTATATTGAACTTATCGCTCTGATATTGAAGTTACCGTTATTATATTAAATTTTATCGCTATTACATTCAATTTACCGTTATTATATTAAATTTACCGTTATTATATCAAACTTACCTGTATTATATTAAAGTTATCCATCTTATAGCGAAACCGATTATACGATTCATTGTGTGTATTCTAACATTTCAATATATGTAATTAATTGTGACCAAATAACTGAGTAATCATTTCTCTCTCCTAACGATATTCTAGCGCTCTCTGTCCCGTACGATAAATACTTCGCAAAGAACTCTGCCCCTCTGCCATAAACTGAGCTTGCCGTTACCGTTTCGATATCGTGGCGCGGAAATACCGCGCCTGGCGCCCATATTCTATCTCCTTTTTGCTGGAGGGTCTGTTACCGTATTTTACCGCCATTTTAGGATACCGTACCGCCATTTTGAGATCCCGACACCGCCAATTACCGACACCGCCAAATTTGCACGCCACCTCCTCGGGAGCGGCGTTCCCGAGGCGGGCGACGGCGTCGCAATACATAAAAAGATATAACACGTACAATTATAAAATTACAATTTATTTCAGTCATATTGTATACAAGTGAACGAACAAAATGCGGAACAAAATAATGCTACTGCTATTGCTAGTCCTCTTCTTCGTTTGACTGCAACGAGCCAAATGAGACAACCTCTTCTCTTTCTAGATCCCTAGAAAAGGAAGGAGTAGATGGCGGAGTAGAGGGCGGAGAATACGAAGGTGATCTCGGCGGAGAGCCGAGAACAACATCCTCTTGTTCTTCCATCTCCTCATCCTCCTCCATCTCCTCCTCTTCGACTTCGTGTTCAAAATTCTCTTCTTCCATCATTTCATCCCATAGCCAATATGCCGGACATTTTTTTACTATTTTACCATCTGGATTCAATACCATGATGTTTTACCTTTTATTAGTATTAGGGGCCGAATACGTCCGGTATTCAATCTGTTGCGGTCTTATATACCGAGGCTGCCTCAATTCTCTTATGCAAAATGGTTTGCCCCTGCTACCATCTGTCGGCTTGCCTCGAACTGAATCGCCTTAGGGCTCGCACCGCCGTACGCGTAGCGCATGCATGACTTGGAGTGCAGTAGGCGCTGAATGTGTGGTAGATCGTAGCCGCCACAGTAATATAGTTATAATAATATCTTATAATAGATAACACACATATATATATATATATATATATATACAGGGTCTACCAAAAGTGTGGAAACCCCTAAATATCTCGGAAAATATACGTTTTACAGAAAAGTGTTTCCAACAAAAGTTGTAGGGTTTAAGAAGATCTATATACTGATTCTATCAGTTTGACCTTGGATGGCGTCGTCAAGGTCAGGTCAAGGTCACATTGACTTTTTTAAATGACACCCCCTACATTTGATTGCATATTCTTATAGCTTAATTCAAGAGCTTTCCAAAACACTATAATAATGTTCATTTTTATTAAGTACTTTGCGAGTTATGAGGGTTGAATGATAGAGTAGCGCCGGTATTAACATTATCCAAGGTGTACTACATGGAGGTTACTCGCTCGGATTTGCATCTGTTGTGTGTGTGATCCAGCTAACTAAGGCAAGATCGATTCCTCAACATATCCTCATATTTCGCTGAAGTCAAATTGCCAAAAAATTGCTCCATAAAACGTGTATGAAACGTCTCGTTAGTTCCTTCATTTACCGCTATGTGACGCACTACATGCAGTCTAACTCGCATTTAAAATTCAACTAAGAATGTATAAAGCTATCAAAGAACGAGCACCTTCTAACTTCAGCTTTGAGCAAGCAGAAATTAATTGTTATCGTCCAAATACAACGTACGATTAATTAAAATTAAACGTTTTAAAAATGGCTGGCGACTTGTCGGAACGTGAAAGAATCACTATCCTCATGATGCGTGGATGGGGTGATAACGAAAGATCGTTCTCTGATGTCGTTCGATTATTTAATGACACGTATCCGAACCGTCGAATTAATAAGTCCACTGTGTTAAAAACAATAGAACGTTTTAGACAAACTGGTAGCGTAAGAAATCGCTCTAAGTCAGGAAGACCATTGTCTGCAACCAACGAAGAAAAACAACTTGATGTTCTGCAGACATTTATTGAAGATCCCAATTCTAGTGTTCAGAGAGTCGCTCAAACTCACGATATTGCTCCCATGTTGGTTTGGAGAATTTTAAAGAAGAACAAGTTCCATCCATATAAATTGCAATACGTTCAAGAATTGCAAAACGGAGATGAGGAGCGTCGTATACATTTCTGTGAAAGAATGATGGCACTAATAGATGTCCGGCCCATCTTCCCTTATCAAATTGTTTTCACAGACGAGGCAACTTTTACCTTAACGGGAGAAGTTAATAATCAAAATTTTCGTTTCTGGTCAGATGAGAATCCGAATTGGGTGCGGGAAACTCACACACAACATCCACAAAAAATAAATGTATGGTGCGGAATAATAGATGGCTATTTAATAGGGCCGTTTTTTTTTGAAGAATATTTGAACGCTCAAAGGTATGAGAGATTACTTGTTGATCAAATAATTCCAGCCATACAGAATACTTTTCCAAATAATTTCCAAGAAATATGGTTTCAGCATGATGGAGCTCCTGCTCATTTTGGTGCAGGACCACGTCGTATTTTAAATGAGACTTTTCCGCTACGGTGGATAGGAAGAAGGAACGGAAATGAGGGAGGAGAGGATTGGCCACCTCGGTCACCAGATCTAACTCCTCTTGATTATTATCTATGGGGATATCTGAAGAGTAAGGTTTACAGAACAAAACCTAAAACCATTCACGAATTGATACAGCGAATAAGGGATGAAATGGCTTTGATACCTTTTGAAACGAATCGTAAAGTCATTTCTACATTCTACCAAAGATTAGCATATTGTCAGGAAGTAAATGGCAGCCACTTTCAGCATTTACTTTAACACATTGAAACACATTTGCAATCGTTTGGTGCAACCTAACCTGATCTCTGTATACACGCACCGCACGCACGCACACGCACACATTTCGAACAATTATTATGATAAATGAGCATCCACAAATTTATTTACTGTTTACTATGTCGATTGCTTTCCAGGTCTTTAAATGCTCGATTGTAATTTGGTTGGGTCTTTGCTTTTGCTGACTGGATCCACGACCGATCTTGCCTTAGTTAGCTGGATCACACACACAACAGATGCAAATCCGAGCGAGTAACCTCCATGTAGTACACCTTGGATAATGTTAATACCGGCGCTACTCTATCATTCAACCCTCATAACTCGCAAAGTACTTAATAAAAATGAACATTATTATAGTGTTTTGGAAAGCTCTTGAATTAAGCTATAAGAATATGCAATCAAATGTAGGGGGTGTCATTTAAAAAAGTCAATGTGACCTTGACCTGACCTTGACGACGCCATCCAAGGTCAAACTGATAGAATCAGTATATAGATCTTCTTAAACCCTACAACTTTTGTTGGAAACACTTTTCTGTAAAACGTATATTTTCCGAGATATTTAGGGGTTTCCACACTTTTGGTAGACCCTGTATATATATATATTGTGACGTTGCCGTCCTGTCGCGCGTCCATCCGCCCCGATAAGTTTAACGGGCCGAGCGGCCGCGCCAGAATCTGCATCGAGAGAACATTATCGAGCTCCCCGGAGAGACGAACGATATTATTATGTTTTTCGCGTTTATTAATTTTATTTGTCATTTCTTTTGTATCGAGCGAATTTCGGACAACCCGCCGGAGAAGATCAGAAGGGCTAGGAGCGCATCGAGGGATCTTACGTCACGGCTGACGATACGGCGCTTCTCGACAGCCAGCGAGGGAAATAGCGCCTGAAAGGTCGAGTGACCAGACGCCAAAGAGGCAACATCACCCCTTTTCGAGAAGGCAGAGCAAGGGACGGATCGGCGCTACCTCCCCCGCAGAGGCGAGAACGACAGCTGAGCCTCCACCGGGCCATTGAAAATGGGCCCGCGACAGCGAAATTTTAATTCGAGGTCGTTGTGCGCCAGGCGCCGAAATACCTCGCATTTCGCGAGGCGCCAAAATCTCTCGCGTGCCGCGATATGATTGGCCGCGGGGCTGCGCACCCCTCTACGCGGTCATTGACGCCGCTATGGATGGCCGACCCGGGATGGAAAGATCCAGGGATGATTCTGGTGCGGGCGCTCGATAACAGTAGTCGCAATTTGTCGGTTGTCGTCTTGTGAAAGTTTGTGAAAGAATCGCTGTCGTTGTCGAGATATCCGCCGAGGACGAAGCCGAGGACCATCCCCAGCGCTAGGAGAAGTATCGGTGAGGTTGCCCATCTTTTTATTGTGAGCCACATACGCGATTTGATCCGCCGGCCGGCCGTTCTGCCGCCGTCGCCATTTTCGTGTTTCGCGACCGCTCAGACTCAGGATCGAGCCAGCGAGATTTTGATGAATTTTCGGGCGATCGGAGGCAAGCGACCGAGGAAGAGCGGACCATCGTATTGTAGGCATTAATTGATAAGGTAACGTTCGTCTCTCTCCGGATCTCGGGATATTCATTACGCGTAGCTATCGATCGCCGAATATCGACCGCGTGCGCGAAGAATCGCGAAACGCGTACGCCGCCCGTGTCGTCGTGTCGTGTCGTTGCACAGTGGGCCGGATTCAGATCTAGGCGGCCAAAAGTCGAAAAAATAAATTTCTGAAATTTGTGTTGTAAATACTCAAACTAGTTTCTAGAATAGTGAAATTATCCGATTTTAACATTTTTTTAATAATATTATAATATAGTTATAATAATTATAGGTTTATATGGTGCAATATTGCGAATATCTACAAGTCGTGTTTTATTAAGTAAAACGTATTCTTGATAGATAATACTATTTTTTCTATTTTATTTGATAATATCTGTTAAATAATATCTGTAAAATTATTAACGTATTGTTTAAATAATATATGAATCGATATATGTGATTATAATTAATATCTATTTAATTAATTTATACATTAATACCTATTTTTTATTGTATAAAAAATGTTCAGTCGAATTAGATGCTGTACTTGTTCATACATGAAGAGCGGATATGTAAGAACTTGTATACGTTATGAGAAGAAGCGCTTTTCAGCGCTTTCGAAAATATTAGTTTTTATAATATGCCCATGTGCGTTATTCTGCGCACATTTAAGAAAAACTCCACATATGCCTGCCATTAGCGTCGACAGATGGCGTGTAACATAGGCATTCTCTCGAAGTTAAAATTACTTTAAAATTAAATAAATATAGGTCGGTTGAATATGATCTTTTAACTATTTCAATATTAATCGTATTTTCTTCTCAATATTTTTTGCTCGTATTAAATTAATTTCTTTGTCAATACTTTGTTATGACATTTTTATTTTCTGTTTTTGTTTTATTTGTTTTCAAGTACGATAAATTGCACTTGTGAAATTATATTTATCGTTTTTATTTTATTAATTTGCATACTTTATTTTTTATTAAATATAAAAAATGGCAACTTTAAAACGATTAGAATTATTCCAGGCAATGCAGGAGATTCCACTACAAAATAGAACAGATTACCTCTTACAATTTATCTTACAAAAATTAAATCTAACAGACTGTTCTTTACAAGCACAACAGGATTTGATGCATTCTATAAGAGTATTCATATGTATTGTATCAAAAATGAAAGCAAAAATCCGTAAAGATTCTGATACATTTATGATAAAATCAAAATCCTGGTTAGACAAAGAATTCAAAATTCCGGATTCAGTTCTTCGTTTGAGTCGCAATTCAATCAGTAATCGTTCTTTTTCTGTTGGTCGTCCAACAGTATCTTTCGATAACGCTAGTAATCGTACGAAAAGAAGAAAAGTTGCAAAACTCCTATCATCTAATTCTCTTACAGAAGTAGTTTCAGCTGCATGTACAAGTATTCGCAGGGGAGGGAGAAAAAAAATAGCTAAACATATTGCAGAAATTGTTGCAAATGGACATATACCGAAACTATCTCCTATTATTCGTGCGTATACGGATGACGAAGCTTTATCCTTTTTTGTAGAAGGAAAATTTTCCAAATATCAGTATAAAATAATGCGAATGCAAGCTAAAGAAAGAGGTGCTGATTTGTATCCGAATTATCATCGAATTCTTGAGGCAAAAAAACGCTGTTATCCCGAAAATATGAATATAACAGACAAATCTGCGGAAGTTCCTCTTCAATCATTGCTTGATCACACTACTATGCGTATCCTCGAAATTTCGCATTAATCTTAACAGTTATAGATAAATCATTATTAGAAAATGTGGAATTGATTATGAAATGGGGATTTGATGGTACTTCTGAACAATCACAATATAAGCAAAGAGCTGAATTTAATGACAGTGATCTTTTTATTACATGGTTAGTGCCTTTACAATTACAAACTGTGTCCCAGGAACATCCTATAATTTTATGGAAAAATTCTCGACCATCATCTGTAAGGTTTTGCAGACCTGTACACTTTCAATTTATAAAGGAAACAAAAGAAGTGATTAAAACTGAATGAGAATATATTGAGAGACAAATATCTCAATTGACTCCGTTAATGATAACAAATCCAGTTAAAGTCACAGTAAAATATCGCCTCACGTTAACTATGGCTGATGGAAAGGTATGGAATGCTCTCACAGATAATTCAAGTCAGGTTTGTTATATATGTAAAGTCACCCCAAAAGACATGAATAAGTTAGATCTTGTCTATAATCGATCTCTTGATAAGGCTACTTTGGCATTCGGTATATCTCCACTTCATTGTTGGATTAGATGTTTCGAATGTCTGTTGCATATTTCATATAGAATAGATATAAAAAAGTGGCGAATTTTCAATAAAACTGATAAAGAAAAAGTAAAAAATCGAAAAGAAATTATTCAATTAAAATTCAGGACACAAATGGGATTAATTGTGGATATTCCAAAGCAAGGAAGTGGCACAACAAATGATGGGGATACCGCTCGCCGATTTTTCGAAAATCCCAGAATAGTTAGTACGATCACTAACATCGATGAAAATGTAATTAGAAGATTTGGCATCATTTTGAAAACTATCTCTTGTGGTTTTTTCATAAATCAGGAAAAATTTAATATCTACTGTTACGAAACAGCCAAACTATATGTTCACTTCTATAATTGGTATCCTATGCCAGCATACGTGCATAAATTACTTGTGCACGGTGCTGCCATTATTTCTACAGCCATTTTACCCATTGGACTTCTGTCTGAAGAAGCTCAAGAAGCAAGAAATAAAGATTGTAAATATATAAGAGAACATAACACTAGAAAATGCTCGAGAGTTGCCACAAATGAGGATTTATTCGGTAGCCTCCTTATTTCATCTGATCCGCTCATCACATCACTTAGACATGAACCATCAAAAAAGACTGGTACTATTCCTTCTGAAGTTATAGAACTACTTTTAGAACCGGAATTCTGTAGTTACAATTCTAAATCATCATCAGAATCTGAAGAAGAATAGTCTAAAAACAATTTTGAAAATATTTCTTTCCAGAATTTCTATTTTATTGAGTTACATTTATTTTTTTGTTTTATTATGTCGTTTTTCTTTCTTGTTTAGAATTATAAAAATAAATATATAAAATATATAATAAATATATATATATATATATATATATATAATATAACAATATAAAAATATATTACAAACATTTCAAAAATAAAAAAAATTTAAACATGTAAAAAACAAAAAAATATAAAATTCCAAAATAATTTTTTAAATACGAAAAAAAAACATGGGACTACATCTTCCTACGTCCTCGTCGTTAGTCCTGGATTACGCTAAAGGTAAGAAATATATGTTATAAACCTTCCCCCACAACAAAAATTTCCTTATATTTCTCATCATTCGTTTCCTTGTATTTCATTTATTATATGCTTGTTTTCTCTCGTAAAGAAATTAATATTACTTGCAAAAGGTTACGCACGCACGCGTGCGCGCGTCCACACACACACACACACAAACTGTATAATAATTTGTACATATAAGTATAACATAAGATGCATCTATAAATGGATGTGAAGTAAAATACAATTCAAAATTTCTCAATTCCTCATTTAAGAACTATATCAAATAAAAACAAAGGAAAATCAATAGATTTGTGTATGTGCATGTGTGTATAAACTGAGGATCCAAAAAATTATAAATATTGATAATAAAATCAAGTTTTCTAATAATCTTTACATTTTGGCCGCCTAGATCTGAATCCGGCCCACTGTGCGTTGCCGCGTGAAATATTCCCTTAAATTATCTTAGGGCGATTTTTGTGTCTGATTTCGTGGATGTCCTCGTCGATTGTTAAGTATGCGTGTGGGCGTTTATTGTATTTTATCGTATGGTGTGCGTATTTGCGTCTTTGTCGCGCTTATTACGCCGTCGAATAGAGCGTAATAAATGGTAATAGAGTATTTGCGTCTTTGTCGCGCTTATTACGCCGTCGAATAGAGCGTAATAAATGATAATTTGTGTCTGTCGAATTTGTCGCGGTGCGAAATAATCGCCAAAGTCCAACCGAGAGTAAAATCTGAGCTGCTTGCGCGGAAGAAAGAGGCGAAACGCCGGCAAAGAAAAATCTCTGGCCGCCGTCGGCTATTGAATATCGAAAATATCGTTCGCCTGTCGCATCCGTCCTCGCAAAACTATTAATTATTTCCGATCTCTGGTTAATTAGGCTGTTGAGCTATTAAGTTGTCGTTTAAACTTGCGAATTGAGAAATTGTGAAGAAAAATCATTGTTTCCGGATCTCGCGTACCATGCACCGCGTAACACGAAACAGCTCTCGCGAGGCCGCGAAACTCTTGCCGCGTTGAGTACATCTGAGGCGGAATCAGAGTCACAATCGAATTCGCGAAAGGAGAGGAGAAATAAAAATCGCACAGCTCGAGCCGCGACCGGGACGGAGGCCGCACAGGAGGCCTCGTCATCATCAGGGACGACAGCCGTAGAATCGACAGCTTCGCGAAATTCCACGCGAAAGTGCATTCGCGGAGCGGCTTTACAATTTCGCGAAATGCGACCTACGCCCTCACAATTCCAACACTTTCGCGTGGAATTTCGCGAAGCTGTCGATTCTACGGCTGTCGTCCCTGATGATGACGAGGCCTCCTGTGCGGCCTCCGTCCCGGTCGCGGCTCGAGCTGTGCGATTTTTATTTCTCCTCTCCTTTCGCGAATTCGATTGTGACTCTGATTCCGCCTCAGATGTACTCAACGCGGCAAGAGTTTCGCGGCCTCGCGAGGGCTGTTTCGTGTTACGCGGTGCATGGTACGCGAGATCCGGAAACAATGATTTTTCTTCACAATTTCTCAATTCGCAAGTTTAAACGACAACTTAATAGCTCAACAGCCTAATTAACCAGAGATCGGAAATAATTAATAGTTTTGCGAGGACGGATGCGACAGGCGAACGATATTTTCGATATTCAATAGCCGACGGCGGCCAGAGATTTTTCTTTGCCGGCGTTTCGCCTCTTTCTTCCGCGCAAGCAGCTCAGATTTTACTCTCGGTCGGACTTTGGCGATTATTTCGCACCGCGACAAATTCGACAGACACAAATTATCATTTATTACGCTCTATTCGACGGCGTAATAAGCGCGACAAAGACGCAAATACTCTATTACCATTTATTACGCTCTATTCGACGGCGTAATAAGCGCGACAAAGACGCAAATACGCACACCATACGATAAAATACAATAAACGCCCACACGCATACTTAACAATCGACGAGGACATCCACGAAATCAGACACAAAAATCGCCCTAAGATAATTTAAGGGAATATTTCACGCGGCAACGCACAGTGGGCCGGATTCAGATCTAGGCGGCCAAAATGTAAAGATTATTAGAAAACTTGATTTTATTATCAATATTTATAATTTTTTGGATCCTCAGTTTATACACACATGCACATACACAAATCTATTGATTTTCCTTTGTTTTTATTTGATATAGTTCTTAAATGAGGAATTGAGAAATTTTGAATTGTATTTTACTTCACATCCATTTATAGATGCATCTTATGTTATACTTATATGTACAAATTATTATACAGTTTGTGTGTGTGTGTGTGTGGACGCGCGCACGCGTGCGTGCGTAACCTTTTGCAAGTAATATTAATTTCTTTACGAGAGAAAACAAGCATATAATAAATGAAATACAAGGAAACGAATGATGAGAAATATAAGGAAATTTTTGTTGTGGGGGAAGGTTTATAACATATATTTCTTACCTTTAGCGTAATCCAGGACTAACGACGAGGACGTAGGAAGATGTAGTCCCATGTTTTTTTTTCGTATTTAAAAAATTATTTTGGAATTTTATATTTTTTTGTTTTTTACATGTTTAAATTTTTTTTATTTTTGAAATGTTTGTAATATATTTTTATATTGTTATATTATATATATATATATATATATATATAATATTTATTATATATTTTATATATTTATTTTTATAATTCTAAACAAGAAAGAAAAACGACATAATAAAACAAAAAAATAAATGTAACTCAATAAAATAGAAATTCTGGAAAGAAATATTTTCAAAATTGTTTTTAGACTATTCTTCTTCAGATTCTGATGATGATTTAGAATTGTAACTACAGAATTCCGGTTCTAAAAGTAGTTCTATAACTTCAGAAGGAATAGTACCAGTCTTTTTTGATGGTTCATGTCTAAGTGATGTGATGAGCGGATCAGATGAAATAAGGAGGCTACCGAATAAATCCTCATTTGTGGCAACTCTCGAGCATTTTCTAGTGTTATGTTCTCTTATATATTTACAATCTTTATTTCTTGCTTCTTGAGCTTCTTCAGACAGAAGTCCAATGGGTAAAATGGCTGTAGAAATAATGGCAGCACCGTGCACAAGTAATTTATGCACGTATGCTGGCATAGGATACCAATTATAGAAGTGAACATATAGTTTGGCTGTTTCGTAACAGTAGATATTAAATTTTTCCTGATTTATGAAAAAACCACAAGAGATAGTTTTCAAAATGATGCCAAATCTTCTAATTACATTTTCATCGATGTTAGTGATCGTACTAACTATTCTGGGATTTTCGAAAAATCGGCGAGCGGTATCCCCATCATTTGTTGTGCCACTTCCTTGCTTTGGAATATCCACAATTAATCCCATTTGTGTCCTGAATTTTAATTGAATAATTTCTTTTCGATTTTTTACTTTTTCTTTATCAGTTTTATTGAAAATTCGCCACTTTTTTATATCTATTCTATATGAAATATGCAACAGACATTCGAAACATCTAATCCAACAATGAAGTGGAGATATACCGAATGCCAAAGTAGCCTTATCAAGAGATCGATTATAGACAAGATCTAACTTATTCATGTCTTTTGGGGTGACTTTACATATATAACAAACCTGACTTGAATTATCTGTGAGAGCATTCCATACCTTTCCATCAGCCATAGTTAACGTGAGGCGATATTTTACTGTGACTTTAACTGGATTTGTTATCATTAACGGAGTCAATTGAGATATTTGTCTCTCAATATATTCTCATTCAGTTTTAATCACTTCTTTTGTTTCCTTTATAAATTGAAAGTGTACAGGTCTGCAAAACCTTACAGATGATGGTCGAGAATTTTTCCATAAAATTATAGGATGTTCCTGGGACACAGTTTGTAATTGTAAAGGCACTAACCATGTAATAAAAAGATCACTGTCATTAAATTCAGCTCTTTGCTTATATTGTGATTGTTCAGAAGTACCATCAAATCCCCATTTCATAATCAATTCCACATTTTCTAATAATGATTTATCTATAACTGTTAAGATTAATGCGAAATTTCGAGGATACGCATAGTAGTGTGATCAAGCAATGATTGAAGAGGAACTTCCGCAGATTTGTCTGTTATATTCATATTTTCGGGATAACAGCGTTTTTTTGCCTCAAGAATTCGATGATAATTCGGATACAAATCAGCACCTCTTTCTTTAGCTTGCATTCGCATTATTTTATACTGATATTTGGAAAATTTTCCTTCTACAAAAAAGGATAAAGCTTCGTCATCCGTATACGCACGAATAATAGGAGATAGTTTCGGTATATGTCCATTTGCAACAATTTCTGCAATATGTTTAGCTATTTTTTTTCTCCCTCCCCTGCGAATACTTGTACATGCAGCTGAAACTACTTCTGTAAGAGAATTAGATGATAGGAGTTTTGCAACTTTTCTTCTTTTCGTACGATTACTAGCGTTATCGAAAGATACTGTTGGACGACCAACAGAAAAAGAACGATTACTGATTGAATTGCGACTCAAACGAAGAACTGAATCCGGAATTTTGAATTCTTTGTCTAACCAGGATTTTGATTTTATCATAAATGTATCAGAATCTTTACGGATTTTTGCTTTCATTTTTGATACAATACATATGAATACTCTTATAGAATGCATCAAATCCTGTTGTGCTTGTAAAGAACAGTCTGTTAGATTTAATTTTTGTAAGATAAATTGTAAGAGGTAATCTGTTCTATTTTGTAGTGGAATCTCCTGCATTGCCTGGAATAATTCTAATCGTTTTAAAGTTGCCATTTTTTATATTTAATAAAAAATAAAGTATGCAAATTAATAAAATAAAAACGATAAATATAATTTCACAAGTGCAATTTATCGTACTTGAAAACAAATAAAACAAAAACAGAAAATAAAAATGTCATAACAAAGTATTGACAAAGAAATTAATTTAATACGAGCAGAAAATATTGAGAAGAAAATACGATTAATATTGAAATAGTTAAAAGATCATATTCAACCGACCTATATTTATTTAATTTTAAAGTAATTTTAACTTCGAGAGAATGCCTATGTTACACGCCATCTGTCGACGCTAATGGCAGGCATATGTGGAGTTTTTCTTAAATGTGCGCAGAATAACGCACATGGGCATATTATAAAAACTAATATTTTCGAAAGCGCTGAAAAGCGCTTCTTCTCATAACGTATACAAGTTCTTACATATCCGCTCTTCATGTATGAACAAGTACAGCATCTAATTCGACTGAACATTTTTTATACAATAAAAAATAGGTATTAATGTATAAATTAATTAAATAGATATTAATTATAATCACATATATCGATTCATATATTATTTAAACAATACGTTAATAATTTTACAGATATTATTTAACAGATATTATCAAATAAAATAGAAAAAATAGTATTATCTATCAAGAATACGTTTTACTTAATAAAACACGACTTGTAGATACTCGCAATATTGCACCATATAAACCTATAATTATTATAACTATATTATAATATTATTAAAAAAATGTTAAAATCGGATAATTTCACTATTCTAGAAACTAGTTTGAGTATTTACAACACAAATTTCAGAAATTTATTTTTTCGACTTTTGGCCGCCTAGATCTGAATCCGGCCCACTGTGCAACGACACGACACGACGACACGGGCGGCGTACGCGTTTCGCGATTCTTCGCGCACGCGGTCGATATTCGGCGATCGATAGCTACGCGTAATGAATATCCCGAGATCCGGAGAGAGACGAACGTTACCTTATCAATTAATGCCTACAATACGATGGTCCGCTCTTCCTCGGTCGCTTGCCTCCGATCGCCCGAAAATTCACCAAAATCTCGCTGGCTCGATCCTGAGTCTGAGCGGTCGCGAAACACGAAAATGGCGACGGCGGCAGAACGGCCGGCCGGCGGATCAAATCGCGTATGTGGCTCACAATAAAAAGATGGGCAACCTCACCGATACTTCTCCTAGCGCTGGGGATGGTCCTCGGCTTCGTCCTCGGCGGATATCTCGACAACGACAGCGATTCTTTCACAAACTTTCACAAGACGACAACCGACAAATTGCGACTACTGTTATCGAGCGCCCGCACCAGAATCATCCCTGGATCTTTCCATCCCGGGTCGGCCATCCATAGCGGCGTCAATGACCGCGTAGAGGGGTGCGCAGCCCCGCGGCCAATCATATCGCGGCACGCGAGAGATTTTGGCGCCTCGCGAAATGCGAGGTATTTCGGCGCCTGGCGCACAACGACCTCGAATTAAAATTTCGCTGTCGCGGGCCCATTTTCAATGGCCCGGTGGAGGCTCAGCTGTCGTTCTCGCCTCTGCGGGGGAGGTAGCGCCGATCCGTCCCTTGCTCTGCCTTCTCGAAAAGGGGTGATGTTGCCTCTTTGGCGTCTGGTCACTCGACCTTTCAGGCGCTATTTCCCTCGCTGGCTGTCGAGAAGCGCCGTATCGTCAGCCGTGACGTAAGATCCCTCGATGCGCTCCTAGCCCTTCTGATCTTCTCCGGCGGGTTGCCCGAAATTCGCTCGATACAAAAGAAATGACAAATAAAATTAATAAACGCGAAAAACATAATAATATCGTTCGTCTCTCCGGGGAGCTCGATAATGTTCTCTCGATGCAGATTCTGGCGCGGCCGCTCGGCCCGTTAAACTTATCGGGGCGGATGGACGCGCGACAGGACGGCAACGTCACAATATATATATATATATATATATATATATATATGTGTTATCTATTATAAGATATTATTATAACTATATTACTGTGGCGGCTACGATCTACCACACATTCAGCGCCTACTGCACTCCAAGTCATGCATGCGCTACGCGTACGGCGGTGCGAGCCCTAAGGCGATTCAGTTCGAGGCAAGCCGACAGATGGTAGCAGGGGCAAACCATTTTGCATAAGAGAATTGAGGCAGCCTCGGTATATAAGACCGCAACAGATTGAATACCGGACGTATTCGGCCCCTAATACTAATAAAAGGTAAAACATCATGGTATTGAATCCAGATGGTAAAATAGTAAAAAAATGTCCGGCATATTGGCTATGGGATGAAATGATGGAAGAAGAGAATTTTGAACACGAAGTCGAAGAGGAGGAGATGGAGGAGGATGAGGAGATGGAAGAACAAGAGGATGTTGTTCTCGGCTCTCCGCCGAGATCACCTTCGTATTCTCCGCCCTCTACTCCGCCATCTACTCCTTCCTTTTCTAGGGATCTAGAAAGAGAAGAGGTTGTCTCATTTGGCTCGTTGCAGTCAAACGAAGAAAAGGACTAGCAATAGCAGTAGCATTATTTTGTTCCGCATTTTGTTCGTTCACTTGTATACAATATGACTGAAATAAATTGTAATTTTATAATTGTACGTGTTATATCTTTTTATGTATCTGCATGTAAAATGAAAAAAATAAAATTAAAAATGAAATTAAAAATAAAATTAAAAACATTAAGACTTTCGAAAGAGTGTATAACGCTCACGCGCCGTCCCCATGTCCACGCGGGCGACGGTGAAAGTCGGGAATTCAACGTCGAGAATTCAAATGGATTTATCGATGCCTTACGGGCCTTTGGCTTATCACACAAATTGGATTGGCTTTTGACCGGACAGTGAATGATGAGAGAGAGTATGTGTGTTTTAAGTTCATTCAACTTCGCTTACCTTGAATTAAACCGTTATAAGACCATTCTTTTACTATCAAGTTGCAAATATTTTACAAATTTTTTTCACTATCTTATCGACTCAATATTTTACTTTCCACTACCGGCCCCACAATGTATACAGCCATGACTCGTCTGACTCGTGCACAAGAGATTAAAGTTTAACGTGTATCATGTTATCATTTGATCATAATACTCAGTGTGTATGAAAAATATAAAGAAGAAAACCATGAATCAATGAAGATACAGAATATTATGCATTATTATGCGTAATATATAATGCGTTATTATATACTACTTATTTTTATGTTATAATTTTATTTTTTCATATTTAAATAAATAAACGTCTTATTGTTGTCTATAATTTACCTAAAAAACTTAATGCATTGATTAAACGTGGAAATGATAGATTGCCTATTAATAGCAGGACTGAAGTCGTTTATAAATTATACTATAAAAATTGTAATACGTCATATATTGGCCAAACGAAAAGACATTTAGGCACTCGTGTCAAAAAACATTTTAACGACATTAAATTGCATGAAAGTAATCTTTCTGTCATTGGCAAACATAAATTGGAATTTAATCACGACTTTAATTGGTCAATACCGGTTATTTTACGCAATGAAAAACATGTGAGGAAGAGAGAAATTGCTGAAATGTTTTTTATCAAAAGTTTGAAAACATTATTAACTTACAAAAGGACATTGAGAATTTAAACAATATTTATGACTAATAAAGTTTATATAGACTAATAAAGTTTGTTTTGTCTTTCTCTGTTTCATGGAGAGGTTGATATGATGAAATCTTGACACAGTGATTTCCTTATTTCTCACAATATAATAGTTAACTAAGATATTGTATGTATATAATTTTCTGTTCACTTTTTATTTGAAATTACTGTAATTTATTTTCTGTTTATAATACTGGAAACAATTTTTAGTTCACTTGTTAAGGACCAAAACCCATGGTCGGAACGTTGTGATACATTGTCAACCAAAAATTGCCAGTGTGGTCGATTTAAATTTCGTCTTTTATTTTATCTACTGGCGACAGGAATTTAACGTTAAATAAATAAAGCTTTTTTCAATCTGTTGCACACTATTCACAGCTTTGTTTTTCATTTATTTGTTTTAACTTACTAAATTTTACTAGTCTTATTAATCTTATATGCTTGTAGAGTTATTTTTTGCACATTCAAATAAGGATTTTCTTGAATACAAAATCTAACGGACGCTATCAATTCATTGAAGCGATGATGTTCTATAAAAATGAAGTGTAATTCTTTTTCTGTTAATTAAATAATCCCGTTTAATTTAATTGTAAAGTAAATTAATTTGTAACGATGCGTCCGCGCCTCGTTCCTATTTGTCGTTATTTAATAAAATATAATTACTTCTTTATTCGCTTACTTAATCGCACCCGCTAACTTCCCGCTATCTCGCTCACAACCATGCATGCCCGTACGCTTCCTCGCTCGCACGCTCGCTGTCTCGCTTGCTTTCATCGATTGCTCCCATCGCTTTGCGCTTGCTGTCTCGCTCTCTCCCTCTCGCTCTGTCCGAATATTCGCGAATTTTCGCAGTTGTGCCCCACCTGAGTGATTCGCCAGGTAGGGGAATCTCCGGCCGGTATAAGAGCCGACACGACCAGTGTATCGAGGCCAGATCCTGACCAGATCTCGCCCGGGCCGAGGTGCTCCTCGGCTCGACCGGGTGTCTCCAGTGTCGGTCATCCCATCCCGCTCGAGGCGTTACTCGATCCGCCGGGTGTCTCCGGTTTTCCCGGATCCAGTTCGAGACGACTTATCGTCCGATCCACCGGGTAATTCCGGTTTCCCTGTACGCAGTCTCAGTCGAGGCATTGCCCGACTGCACGGGGTATCACCGGCATCTCTGAGCCGTCCTGACAATCAGCCCCGTCGACGATACAACACTAGTCCTAGGTTCCGTGTCCGTCCCGAGTACCCGTCACGTTTTCGTAGATTAAGTCCGCGTTTCCGTGATCGTCCGATACTAGTTATACGCATTTCTCGTCCATCCGTTGTATATTACTTACCAGCACAAGACTTACCGTTTTCGTTTGTACACCGGATATTATTTTCAAGTTTAATCATTGTACGCACAATCACATCGACATTTATACTCTCGCATACACACCTTGTAATCCTCGCGCCTGAGAGGGAATTTAAATATAAATTTATTCATATTTTTAAGATTTATTTTAGCTTTAATGTAAGATCCGCGAATAAAGTGCGGCGGCTGTGCGAGCGTGCGTTATCTCCTTTGTACATGAAGATACAGCAAGATACCGGAAGGAGAGGGAGCCGTATAGGAAGATACCGGATATACCGCAGAAGATACCGAAGATACCGCAAGAAAACAAAAGGTCATGTAATGAGATCCCGTACCGTAGCTATGCTTAATTCTGCAGGAGATTAAATCTGCATTATTTCAGATTAAAAGACGGCAGAACACCCGGACGACGGGGCGGAAGACAACCTCCCAGGCGGCCGACTGGGGAATAAAGAAGATTCCGAAAAAGACGAGGATACGGCCTGGCCAGCCGGTCCCGTCTCCAAGAATTAGAGATACCGTCGCCCGTGGGTTCTGGGCCCCTGCATAAGGGCAACGCCGTTCAACAGCTATGACTCGGGAGGGGGCGGAGAATCAACCCCCGTTCATCCGAAATTGACGAAATGCGCGGAAGATCGGCGCGGGATCCGAGGACCTCACGGAAGCACTTGAAATTCGTCACTGTTCGGTGAGCTCGTGCCCCGCAGACACGTGTGACGAACCTTGAGGAAGCGACCCTGAAGGAAGCTATAGCCGACGATCATTGTAAGCCGCCGCACAGGTAGCCTTATTATTGTTCATCCGGGATCAGTTGGCGTCGTTTAGAGATACCGTCGCAGGGCGACGAATATTTCGTAAAGATATCGCGTAAAGTATTTGTACTTGTACCGTAATTGCCGGACGCCAACTGTCCCCGGGTGTCGCGGATTTGTTCCTCTCAGGGGGTTCGTGCCGACAGTCTCGTACCGTACCGTAGAATTTTATATCGTTGATTACCGCCAAATGTTGTTTCGTGTCATATTAAGCGTGTATGTTACCGTTATGTGTACCGTGCCGAAATCTAAGTCCTAGCGTGACGTGGCAATTTTGGTCGTTTCGTATCGCATATCGAAAGGCGGGATTTGCGCGAAAAATTTCTTCGCGAGCGTGTGTTACCGTAAATGAACAATTTGCTCGGCAAGAATATTTGTTACCGCGAAATCTCCGCTGAATCATCTTCCTGTTATCGCTCATTCAAAAATTCTATTGTTCGACTTAGAGTCTTTGTTGCCGAGTACCCAAGGTCGCGAGAAGACCGTTAAATAAAGCAAACAGTTCCGCATAAACATTGTTACCGCTACCATTTTCCGAAGCCTTGGTTTTTCTGCCAAAAATATACCGTGAAATATTATCGCCGATTACCGTACCGAGAAATCGATTCGAGATATACCGAAATTTTGGAGAGACGTGTACCGTTGAAACGATACTCACAGGACACTCGATTATTATATGCTATTCATTATCCGTTACTTTTGAATAGTGGTATCGCAAATTACCGTTAAATAGTCTATTTAGTTTCGTTCGATTAAAATCGAGATTCGCGCGAGGCTCGTGCCTCGACCTGTGTTCCGAAGTCGTACGGGTTGATTGCACGCCGACCGCGAGTCTTATCCCGTAGTCGATTACCGCTAATTACCGTGAATTATTGTAAGAAATATCGTTCAATTTTTATCGAAAGCTTGCGGCGGGTCTCACGACTCCGGCCGTGTTCGGAAATTTGACTGAGTATTGTATCTCGCGTATTAAAGATTACCCCGCTGTAAATTATTCTTTGAGCTTCCGTATCGCAATGTGTGAGATGTTATACATCACTTTATTACCGCTTTCATCGTTGTATTATAGTCACACATTTTGAATTGATCGTTTCCGTTATCACGATCCCTGACCTTCGCGTCAGTCGTTACAAGTCAAGTCCTTTGTCTTTCAAACTCGGGTCTTCGATTGTTTATATTCCGAGATTTATCTGTTCGTTCTTAGTTTGTTTTTTTTGATACCGAATTATACATATATTGATCTTATCTCTGTTATACCGTTTACTATCTGTACCATTATTGTTTAATATATTTAGATAATTATAAGTAAGATAACTGACTGTCGATTATTTCTCTCTCCTAAATACTTTCTAGCGCTCTCTCTCGACATCTAATCCACAAAGAACTCTGCCCCTCTGCCAAATACTGAGCCCGAGGTTACCGGATCTTGCCGTTACCGTATCGTTATCGTGGCGCGGAAATACCGCGCCTGGCGCCCAATTACCTAAGTTACCGTATTATAAGTTACCGCATTTTTAGTTACCGCACGATACCGTTTCTCAGATACCCTACTGAATTTTTATAATCTAATTTTTATACCGGCCAAGACCTTGCACGCTACCTCCTCGAGATCGGCGTTCTCGAGGCGGGCAACGGCGTCGCAAAGATTTTGGCGCCCAACGTGGGGCCCGACGCCGTGTGAAACTCAAGATACCGTATAAAGTAAAAATAATAATTTTTTTTTTGAGAGAGCTAGAGAGTGAGAGAAAGAGGGGAGAGTTTTTCTTTCCTCTCGTTCGTCTTTTAAAGTAAAAAGGAAAAATCGACAATTAAGTATTGTGCTTCGTTAATGTGTCTGTGTCGTTAGAATATTTTTAGCAGTGGTTTTTTTTGTATTTTGTGGTGTCCTGCACCGAACGTACCGTCTGGTGGGGGTAAGTTAAGAATTATTGAAGGCCCTAAAGCGGCCTGGAATTTGTGTGCTTCGCGTATAAGATTACCGAATTACCGTTTAAAATTGCATAGGAGTTACTTGCGTTTTTTTTCGTTTTCGAATTGAGGTCCCCTACCGTTTGATTACCGTTTTTCATGTTACCGATAATTTGAATTTATTATCGACTCTCTGACATTTATTATTATCTCGATAACCTTGTGTGGTGAAGATTTTATTTTTTTCTTTCTCCTTCTCTATTTCGTTTGGAATTTAGGTCGTCTGCCGTTCGATTATTGTCCTTGCCGTTACCGAAGAGCTGATTTTTTTTGATGTGCTACCGTTATTTAGCGTTATTCCGATAGTCTTGTGTGGTGAAAATTATTTTAAAAATTTAATTTTTTTGTTACGATCATACCGTTGGGGGCTCGTTATTAGAAATCGAAGGAGACAACATAATAACATTATTAAAGGCTGCGTAACTGCTCCTTTGTCGACAACGAGAGAGACTTGTTTTAATTTTTGATTTTTTTTTGTGTGCTTGTTGTGATCTTTAGGCTTTTCGCGTTTCCCGTATCGTTTGAACTTTTGAATTTTGTTTTATTAATATTGGCTTCATTATTATTTTTTTTTAGATCTTTCCTCCTACTGTATTGTTTGACGATTTTGAATTTCCTTTTTCTTATATGTTATTGCCTTGATTTTTGAACTTCTTTTTCTTATACCGTATTGTTTGGACTTTTGAATTTTCGCTTCCGTACTGTTATTATTATTTTTCTTTTTCTGTTTCTTTACCGCACTGCTTTGATTTCTAAATTTCTTTTTTCCTTTTTACCGCATCATTTCGATTTTCGAATTTCTTGTTGTTACCGTGCTGTTTTGACTTTTTTTTTATTTTCTTTCCTTTTGCCGTATTATTTTGATTTGCGAACATCTTTCTTCTCTACCGTATTATTTTGATTTTTGAATTTTATTTTCCTTCTACCCTATTATCTGGACTTTTGACTTTCTTTTACTTTTACCGTGTTATTTTGATTTAAAATTTTTTTTCCCCTCTTCGTGTGTCATTTCTCTTTTCTCTTTACCGTACCGTTTTGAGTTTGAATCCGTCCTTTTGTCGTATTATTTCGATTTTTTTTTTATTTTTGACTTCTGTTAATTAGTAACTCTCTCGTTGTCTCTATGAGGAAGGATAGCGATCCTCATCAGTGGATACAGGGATTAAGCATCGGTCAGGCGCGTCGACATTTGTTGGATCGAGGATTGAGTGCCCAGGGGATATTGCCGGTTTTACGGGCACGACTCCTCAGATACGAGACGCGCGGTAGCGGGGAAACCGAAGAGAGGGAAGAGACAATGTCCGTAGAGGACCAAGATGGTGCGGAGGCGCGAGACCTCTTAGGGGAGGGTGGCAGGCCTGACCTACGGGGCACACTACCCTTGGGGGGGCAGGAGGTGAAGCGGGACGACATGACCCGAGATACCGGATACCGTCCGCCCCAACGCGAGTCCGCGGCCGCGTCACAGGCGAGTTCCCGTCCGGGGAGGGCCTCAACAGCGGAGGCGTATAATTTAATGAGAAAATGGAACCTCCATTTCTCAGGAAAACGCGGTAACGACGCGGAAGCCTTCCTGTTAAGAATTAAGGAGGCTCGCGCGATAGTCCCCATCTCAGACGCCGACCTTTTTAAGTGCCTACCTCTCTTCTTATCGGAAATCGCGTTGTATTGGGTGCGATTGGAAAGCGGGAACTGGCGGGACTGGAACGATTTTGAGGCGGCATGGAGGGGCCGATTCGGGGATCCCGATTATCAATACGCTCTTCGCGATGAAATTTTCAGGCGGACACAGGGGGAATATGAAACCGCGGCCGATTATTTGACTTGTCTGCGGGCTTTACTGAGTCGAATGACGCCCCCCTGGCCCTTGGAGAAACAATTAAATTTCGCACATCGGAATATGTTACCGCGTATGCAGATAGCTATTCGACGTCAAGAGTTCAGAGACTTCGCGACTCTAGAGTACCTGGCGACGCGCATCGAAAGAAGCCTTCAAGCGGAGAAAAACTACCGACCCCCGCTACCGCCGGAGCAATCTATCTTTCCGGATTTAGCCTACCACGCGCCGAAGGGGAAGGCAAAGAACGCTGCTACCGTTGCTACCGCTAACGCTACCGCTAAAAAGAAAGAAAGAAAGAAATCCGCGAAAACCCCTAGCGCGAGTACCGCATCGACTGATACCGCTACTGCTGCCGCTGCCGTTGCCGCTACCGAACCCTCGACGAGTGCTACCGTTATCCCCAATTCCGCCAGCCATATAAAATGCTGGAACTGCGATAAGACAGGACACCGCGCGCGCGGATGTACCGAGCCACGCCGGAAATATTGTTACCGCTGCGGGAAACGCGAGGTTACCGTCCAGACTTGCCCGACCTGCTCGGGAAACGAGAACCGGAGCCAGTAGAGAGGGTCCCTACGACTCCGAGTCCCGAAAGCGAGACCCCAGATACCGCACCAGATACCGCAGGGAATGATACCGTACTCCATTCATATGTCACCTTAGAAAGGGACGAGTTACCGTCGTTGAGATTTTTCCGGATTAAAATATACAATTACACTCTCGCGGCCCTCGTGGACTCGGGGTCCAACCGCACTCTACTGGGCCGTGAAGGGATAAAGATTATCCGAGAATTAGGATTGGATACTGAGAGGGGAAGGGGGATACAAATAAGAACAGCGAATGGACAAATCGCAAATATAAGGGAAGAGATTAAGGTACCGTTAGAACTAGAGGACCAATGTCACGAAGTTACCGTTGCGTTGTTACCGAATTTAGCAGTTCCGTGTATTCTGGGATTAGACTTTCTTACGAAATTCGGAGTAACATTGGACTTTGCCACTAACGGATGGTATTTTGCCGAATCACCACACAAGAGATACCGCCTAGCTACCGAGGTAGATCCAAATGAGAGTTCTTGTTGCGGGATATCGGAATTGACGTCCACACAAGAAGAAACGTTAGATTTTTTTTTACAGACGTTACCGCAAACGTCCGATAACCCCGGTGTGACAACGCTTACCGAACATAAGATAGATGTAGGTGATAGTCCGCCAATTAAACAGCGTTGTTACCTTGTATCGCCTAAGGTTCAGGAAGCCATACGGGCGGAGACTGATAAAATGCTCCAGGCAGGGATTATCGAACCGTCTTATAGCGAATGGTCGAACCCCATCGTAATGGTGAAAAAACCTAACGGGAAATACCGCTTTTGTCTGGATTTCCGAAAAGTTAATAACGTATCTAAAAAAGACGCGTATCCGTTACCGAATATGAATGGGATTCTCGACAAATTACGTTCGGCTCGCTATATATCGACCATTGATCTGAGTCAAGCCTACTTTCAGATACCGTTAGCTGCAGATAGTCGGGAGGTTACCGCATTTAGTGTTCCAGGGAAGGGACTTTTCCATTTTACGCGAATGCCGTACGGACTTACGGGAGCACCGGCAACCTTCCAACGATTATTAGATCGATTGATAGGACCGGAAATGGAGCCACACGTGTTCGCGTACTTGGATGATATCGTTATAGTAACACCGACATTTGAAGAACATATGACGTGGCTTAAAAAAGTACTGGATAAAATAACTGCTGCCGGCCTGACCGTAAATCCGGATAAATGTGAATTTTGCCGTTCTCAGGTACGATACCTGGGATTTATCGTCCAGAGGGAGGGGTTAACGGTGGATAAGACTCGGCCAATTTTAGAGTATCCCGCACCACGAAACATCAGACAATTACGGCGGTTCTTAGGGATGTCATCCTGGTACCGCAGGTTCATTCCTCAATTCGCCACCCTTAGCGAGCCACTAACGCGGCTTTTGAAGAAAGGCAAGCGCTGGGAGTGGGGGGATGATCAAGGCCGCGCTTTCGATCAAATCAGGGACCACTTAGTTACCGCACCGACACTAGCTTGTCCGGATTTTGAGCTACCGTTTACATTACATACCGATGCGAGTTCCGTGGGTTTAGGCGCGGTATTGACTCAGATCATCGAGGACGAGGAAAGGGTGATAGCTTTTGCGAGTCGAGCTTTATCAGATCCCGAAACCCGTTATTCCGTTACCGAACAAGAGTGTTTAGCAGTCGTATGGGCAATCCAGAAATTTAGACCATACTTAGAGGGATACCGTTTTACCGTTGTTACCGATCATAGTAGTTTACGTTGGCTTCATAACCTTAAGAACCCCATAGGGAGATTAGCAAGGTGGGCGCTCGAATTATTAGAATATGATTACGAGGTGATTCACCGGAAGGGTGCCCTACATCATGTGCCCGACGCACTCTCCCGAATGTTCGAATCAGAGGTTACCGAAGATACCGTACCGGCCGCGATCAATACCGTTCACGTGACTACCGCTATCAATACCGTAGACTTGGCAAATACTACCGATGAATGGTACCGTAAGAGATTTCGGGAAGTAGTGGCGACTCCAGAGAAATATACGCAATGGAAAGTGATCGATGGGCGATTATATTTTCTACGGCCAAAACGCGTAGTCTCGGAAATCGTGGAGGACTTGGATCGTTGGAAACTAGTGATACCGCGAGAATACCGAAGGGAGGTATTGAAAGAATCACACGATATGCCGCAGGCAGGCCACTTAGGTACCGAGAAAACTTATCAACGAGTCGCCGTGTCTTATTTTTGGCCGAATTTATTCCGCGAAGTTACAGAGTATATCCGACAATGTGACACCTGCCAACGTACCAAAGTTGAGCAGACAAGTCCCGCGGGCCTCATGGGACGTCGTATCGCGGACGGACCGTGGACGGCGATAGCGGCCGACATTATAGGCCCGTTACCGCGAAGTAAGGCAGGGTTCCAATACCTCCTGGTAATCCAAGATCTCTTTACGAAATGGGTAGAGTGTAAACCCTTAAGAGCCGCGACGGGCCCAAAAATTATTGAGGCGATCGACGACTTAGTGATATCGCGTTGGGGAGCCCCGAAATTCTTGTTAACAGATAATGGTACCGAATTTGTAAATAAAATTATGAAAACGTTTGCCGAAAATCGACACATCACGCACACTACCGTACCTCCATATCACCCCCAAGCCAATCCAGTAGAACGCGTAAATCGCATCTTAAAAACAATGATTATCGCGTTCATCGAAAAGGATCACAGGGAGTGGGACGAAAACATCGCGGATTTCCGGTTCGCGTACAATACCGCCTGTCATTCCTCTTTGGGAGCATCGCCCGCTTTCCTGAACCTTGGCCGTTAGTTGGAGCCGGTACATTCTGTGAGGCGCCGGCAAGGGTTACCGAAATCGAGCAAGGGGATACCGCTAATTGGGCGACTCGCATGAGGAACATGCAAACCCTACGGGAATGGGTTATTGAGAACTTAGATAGAGCATACGAGAGACAAGCTTCCCGTTACAACTTGCGTAGGCGGGGTCGCACATTCAAGATAGGAGACCTGGTATTACGACGCCAACACATTTTATCGTCAGCGGCACAGAATATAGCCGCAAAGTTAGCACACAAGTTCCAGGGTCCGTTTAAGATAGTGCGGGTGATCTCTCCGGTGGTCTACGAGTTGGGATCGCTGGGCGGGTCATCCGCAGGTAAGAGCCACATACAGAACCTGAAGCCTTATAACATTTCTGATACCGTTTAGATGCCGCGCAGCACTATGGATCGCCGTGCAATGCGAGGGATCTGGCGGGCCTTCTGGTCGCGCCACAGGTCCGTCTGAGAGCACATCGAATTTAACGATGAGGGCTTCTGGACGGACCTGGAGGACGTGGCCCGCCAGGTTCAAGCGGCCCGATATACGACGGAGGGGGCCTTCGTGCGCGACTGGCCGTCCGCTAGGGACACCGCGGCACAGACGGCGTCCTACCCGGGGGTCCACCAGGGGACCCAGACCGTGCCCGGTCACGGGGTCCACCGGGACACCCAAACCGGCCCTGCGGAGCCGACCGGGGAAGCGGCGCCTGGGCGACGAACCCGGTCGCTGGAGCGTCCGGATGGGCGGGGACTGGACCCCCAGCCACCCGAGTCATCCGCCGGGCGCCAGCCGCAGCGCAGGCCGTACAGTGTCGGGTGCTGGAACTGCGGTTCCACCCGGCACTCGTACGCGGAGTGCCCCCTGCCCCGCACAGGTAGCTTCTGCTACGGTTGCGGACAGCGGGGGGTAACTCTGCGCGGCTGCGGGCGCTGCGGCGGCGCATATCGGCGCGCGACGCCGTACACCGCGGGGCGAGGACCAAGGGCGCCCCGAACCCCATCATCGCCACCGCTGGACAACCCGCTCCAGGACGGATGGCCCTGGGCCAGGGACGTGGGGGACGAGTGGACGGGGCCATCTCGTCCCTAAAGACTCTGATGTTTTTTTTTTTTTTAAGTTACCGTTTCTTTTTTGTTAGTTTTTTTTTTGGTTACCGTTTTCTTTTTTTTTGTTAATTTAATTAGTTAGAGTTTAGTTAGATCTAAGATAGCTTTAGGTTAGTTGATATTCTAGTTTGTAAGTTCCGTTTCGGTCTGTTCTTTTTCTTTTGTACGTTCCGTTTCTTTCATTTTGTTTGTTGTTCTCTTCGTCTAATAAAATGTTCCATTTTCGTTCCTTTTCTCTCTTTCTTTCTCGTAATAAGGGAGTCGACCTTGAAGAAGGTGACCATAAAGTAAATTGGGTACCGCGCTCTAAGTTCGATCAATTTCCCCTACCTAATCCCTCCCCTCCTTACGGTTATTAGAGCGGGGATATCGAGTGTGAGAAAATACTGCGAGGGTTAGAGTCGAGATCAGACCTTACGGAACGTGGAAACGTGTTACGGACTGTCGAGCTGCGGACACTTGGGAGAAGCCTGGAGGAAAGAATAACCGCCTTATCGCAAGACTGAAGGGGAAGCTGCCTGAGCGACGGTCATCGGTGTGCCGGGTTCCGAAGTCCCCTCGGCACCCGTCTGGGAAGGGGGAGTTGTGACGTGACGCTTTGTGAGCTCCGTCATCATTGCCCTGTCGAGGGGTAACAGAGCGCGCGGGGTCGTTCCTCGCGCCTGAGAGGGAATTTAAATATAAATTTATTCATATTTTTAAGATTTATTTTAGCTTTAATGTAAGATCCGCGAATAAAGTGCGGCGGCTGTGCGAGCGTGCGTTATCTCCTTTGTACATGAAGATACAGCAAGATACCGGAAGGAGAGGGAGCCGTATAGGAAGATACCGGATATACCGCAGAAGATACCGAAGATACCGCAAGAAAACAAAAGGTCATGTAATGAGATCCCGTACCGTAGCTATGCTTAATTCTGCAGGAGATTAAATCTGCATTATTTCAGATTAAAAGACGGCAGAACACCCGGACGACGGGGCGGAAGACAACCTCCCAGGCGGCCGACTGGGGAATAAAGAAGATTCCGAAAAAGACGAGGATACGGCCTGGCCAGCCGGTCCCGTCTCCAAGAATTAGAGATACCGTCGCCCGTGGGTTCTGGGCCCCTGCATAAGGGCAACGCCGTTCAACAGCTATGACTCGGGAGGGGGCGGAGAATCAACCCCCGTTCATCCGAAATTGACGAAATGCGCGGAAGATCGGCGCGGGATCCGAGGACCTCACGGAAGCACTTGAAATTCGTCACTGTTCGGTGAGCTCGTGCCCCGCAGACACGTGTGACGAACCTTGAGGAAGCGACCCTGAAGGAAGCTATAGCCGACGATCATTGTAAGCCGCCGCACAGGTAGCCTTATTATTGTTCATCCGGGATCAGTTGGCGTCGTTTAGAGATACCGTCGCAGGGCGACGAATATTTCGTAAAGATATCGCGTAAAGTATTTGTACTTGTACCGTAATTGCCGGACGCCAACTGTCCCCGGGTGTCGCGGATTTGTTCCTCTCAGGGGGTTCGTGCCGACAGTCTCGTACCGTACCGTAGAATTTTATATCGTTGATTACCGCTAAATGTTGTTTCGTGTCATATTAAGCGTGTATGTTACCGTTATGTTACGTGCCGAAATCTAAGTCCTAGCGTGACGTGGCAATTTTGGTCGTTTCGTATCGCATATCGAAAGGCGGGATTTGCGCGAAAAATTTCTTCGCGAGCGTGTGTTACCGTAAATGAACAATTTGCTCGGCAAGAATATTTGTTACCGCGAAATCTCCGCTGAATCATCTTCCTGTTATCGCTCATTCAAAAATTCTATTGTTCGACTTAGAGTCTTTGTTGCCGAGTACCCAAGGTCGCGAGAAGACCGTTAAATAAAGCAAACAGTTCCGCATAAACATTGTTACCGCTACCATTTTCCGAAGCCTTGGTTTTTCTGCCAAAAATATACCGTGAAATATTATCGCCGATTACCGTACCGAGAAATCGATTCGAGATATACCGAAATTTTGGAGAGACGTGTACCGTTGAAACGATACTCACAGGACACTCGATTATTATATGCTATTCATTATCCGTTACTTTTGAATAGTGGTATCGCAAATTACCGTTAAATAGTCTATTTAGTTTCGTTCGATTAAAATCGAGATTCGCGCGAGGCTCGTGCCTCGACCTGTGTTCCGAAGTCGTACGGGTTGATTGCACGCCGACCGCGAGTCTTATCCCGTAGTCGATTACCGCTAATTACCGTGAATTATTGTAAGAAATATCGTTCAATTTTTATCGAAAGCTTGCGGCGGGTCTCACGACTCCGGCCGTGTTCGGAAATTTGACTGAGTATTGTATCTCGCGTATTAAAGATTACCCCGCTGTAAATTATTCTTTGAGCTTCCGTATCGCAATGTGTGAGATGTTATACATCACTTTATTACCGCTTTCATCGTTGTATTATAGTCACACATTTTGAATTGATCGTTTCCGTTATCACGATCCCTGACCTTCGCGTCAGTCGTTACAAGTCAAGTCCTTTGTCTTTCAAACTCGGGTCTTCGATTGTTTATATTCCGAGATTTATCTGTTCGTTCTTAGTTTGTTTTTTTTGATACCGAATTATACATATATTGATCTTATCTCTGTTATACCGTTTACTATCTGTACCATTATTGTTTAATATATTTAGATAATTATAAGTAAGATAACTGACTGTCGATTATTTCTCTCTCCTAAATACTTTCTAGCGCTCTCTCTCGACATCTAATCCACAAAGAACTCTGCCCCTCTGCCAAATACTGAGCCCGAGGTTACCGGATCTTGCCGTTACCGTATCGTTATCGTGGCGCGGAAATACCGCGCCTGGCGCCCAATTACCTAAGTTACCGTATTATAAGTTACCGCATTTTTAGTTACCGCACGATACCGTTTCTCAGATACCCTACTGAATTTTTATAATCTAATTTTTATACCGGCCAAGACCTTGCACGCTACCTCCTCGAGATCGGCGTTCTCGAGGCGGACAACGGCGTCGCAGTACATAATACATTCATTCAATAAAAACACATCTAGTTTTAAGAAAATGTTCGCACAAGTTGATTTATTTCCCCCCACTTTGCTCGAATCCTGGCTATCCGACGAGCTGTTCCGGAGCGTCAAGAAAAGCGGACCGTTTCAAATTATTTTGCATTAAACAACTGAGTAATTGAAATAACTGAAAGGATCACACGAGGATTTCCCGAACCCCGAGGAAGTCAGGCGGGGCAAGGGGCGTTTTTTTGGCGAGAGTATTTCTCTTTGCGGCCGAGAATTTCCGGGACTCATACAGCAGAATTACGGCCGTGATAAGAATCGGCCCTGCGCCAATTAGATTCGGCGAGGAAAATCGGGGGAAACGATCGCCGACGTGTCTCCCGCGGACCTCACGCACCTCACTGTTCGGCGGACTAGCGACGCAAAAAGACGCAGATCCCGTTGAGAATACCGAGAGCTTTTTCAGTTGACGATCTTCGAGGACCATTCTGGTAAGACGAACGATCTTTCTGTAAGGCCAACAATTTCGTTGCCGCTCGGGTGAATTGTGTCGGGCCCTCGATTTTACGAATCAGATAATATCGATTATTCGCGTTTGTCGCACGTGGCCCATACGCCATTAACGTCTCCGTTCTTTCGCGATTTTGGGAAACACGCGAATAATAGAGGGGCCGAGCGATTCGTTCGAGCTTTTGTTGCAGGACCGCTGCTTCCCCGGGAAACGCCTCCAGTCACTGTGTCATATTTCGCGTTGTCGTATATTGTAAATTGTCCGCGTTTTCGTGAGATCTATCGCCGTTGTGAGCTTATTTCGTCGTTATTAGCATAATCTGTGCGTTTCGGCTGTCGTAGTTTGTCGGAAAATCTTTGTTTCGACCGAAATTCATCGTATTAACGTGACATCGTTGTATTGCGCCGTACGCCATGCCGCATTCCATCGCGCGGGGCTCGCGAAGTATCGATTGCTATCGGGTAGATATCGGGCGAGAACAGTATCGCGGGTGCGGTTAATTGCCGCACCTTCATTAACCCGTCGGCTAATAATCTATGTGTCTTTCCCGGCTTTTCACAATAGACACGCATCGACTGCGTGATCCATGCTCTGTCTCGCTCGCTCTTGATCGCGGCCGTGCGCATCGATAGCGCTGTCCTTGTCTCGCTCACGGGACTCGCCGCCGTAATATAAGACGCCGTAAATAAAACAAATTTCATCGAATTGCGATTGGTTGTGCGTGTGAAATTATGTCAAAATGGCAACCATATGATTAAATACATTTTTTATTTTATTCGATTTTCTTTTTTCGTCGAAATATGTTACGAATTTTTATGATTACTATTAGTTTTCTCTCAGTGTTCTCGACCTCCTCTCCCCCGCTCTCCGCGAACTCCACGCCTCTACCGACACCGTTTGCGTAAGCTACCGAGATTTCGGGCCGTCACGATCGGCCTTCTGATTTTCTTTACGATTTAGCGTTTCGCGCGGCGCGGATATTCGCGTCTGGCGCCCAGAAATTCTTGTTCTTTTTCTTTGATGCGACCGCCGAGTCGACGGAGGGTGATCATGCCAAAGGTGTGCCGTGGATCAACACCATCGGTCCTCTTAATAACTTCCCCGTTCAGAAAAAAAAAAGAAATTTCACGGTCACAGTACATAAATAATCTTTTTCTGCGTAATCATAACTTGTATGAATAGATTACTTGGAAGAATAAAGTTTAGATGTTGCATAGAAGTAGGAAAAGAGTAACATCATATTTGTAAAATTGGAAATATATTTGAAGTTTTGGGAGGATGTACTATATATGTTGATGCTGCCTTATAAAATAATATATATTACGATACGCAACAAACTTGTATTAAACTTTTATGACGATTATATTTTATTATTTACTCATTACATATTTTATATATATATATATATATATATATATATATATATATGTTTAAGTTTCCTAATTTTTAACTTCTTTTTTTTCTCTTTAAACCTAGCAATGGCTAAATTTCACTTTAAATTTCATTTTGTTTAATATAGAAATCTAATACAATGACAGAATTGCAGCATGTTTTATTTTAATTAAATCTGAATTTCTAAAATTTTCTTTGATTCTTCAAACAAAATTTTACTGTATAATAAATAATAATACAATAATAATGAAATCTATAATAGTAAATATGTAATGATAAAAACTTAATTAAATCAATAATTTTGACGTATAATATATAGTAACATACCGAATGGCAACTAATAAATGATTTAGTAGTACAAAAGTGTAGTTGGCCCAGAAGTGCTAAAAATGCATATATATTTTTTGCAGAAAATATAAATAAATTTTACAAAAAGATGTGAAATCCTTCCAAGAAAAACCTTACAAAGGTAAAAAAAAATATGCCAAGTACATAAAAAATATTCCACCTTGTATGCAACAAAACGTTTAATAAAAAAATACCCTTATAATAAATAATTTATAAAAATTTTCCCTCAAAAAATATATATAATTTTCTTTAAAAAAATCAAAACTAAATATGAAATCAATGATTAATTAGCCAAGTACATTGAAGCAATTGATTCAGATTTTTAATTTGAAATATTTGTCACAAATTCAATCTTGCATTTATATATTAGATTCTCGACAAAATAAAAATGAATAAATAAGTTCCTAGTAAATTTGGAACTAAAAGAATTAAGACCAAAACAACTTACAAAAACTTGGCATGCTCCGGGTCGTCTTATAATTCACATATTTCTATAATTGAAATTAATTACAGGTATATAATTCGCAAACTTTGTAAAATTATATGTATTATAATGTGAAATCATTGAAACTTCATCGATAATTATTAAAACAACATTCTTAAGTTCGTCTCGTATAATTAAGCACTATATCAGAAAGTTGTTTATATTTGGCAGTATGGCCATGTTCTACTGGTAACTGAAATAATCTGTGAATAGTAAGACCATCAATATTAAAAGCTGCTATACCAGTTGGTGCAGTTACTGCTGTATCTTTTCTTATATACTTTTTGATCCAGAATCTAATAGTTTTTATCAAAAAACTCTTTCCAGTACCACCCTCACCGCTTACATAAAGTCTAAGAATTTCATTATTTTCATCAGATATGCCAACAGTAATTCTATCAAAGATTCGTTTTTGATCATTATTTAAGGGGTAATATCACCTTGTTGACTTTTTTTTCGTTTTTTTTTATTGGCTTAAATGGTCGATAAACTATCCAAAAATGAAATCCAAAAGGTTTTATGGGAGAGGAGATTTTTTAAATAATTTAAAAAGTCAATTTTTTGGAAAAAACCGCAGCGCTGTTTTGCGGGTAATTCAAACGCGCTCGAGTGCGGCGCATTTGTGGTCTTTTTCTCTATCTTAATCACTGTCGATAATTTTAAGATTCAAAATTTGACTAATAGACGTCTCTACTATTCAAATTTACGAACTGTAAAAGGATATGATGCGAAAAAATCCGTTGAGAGAGAAAAACATGGCGTTTTGCTTACTCGTGAGCCACACGTGTTTCTTGTTGTTGTAGTGAGTTTATCAATCTATCTTGTCTTTATTTAGAAAATGAGTAAAGTAGATTGTGCTTCCCGTAAAGGGACTAAAACAAGCCAGAAAATACAGAGAAAAAGAAATTCCGGCAAGTGGAAAGTGCAAAATCGATACTTACTGGAGGAGCAAGATGAGAGCGTCGGCACGTCAGCGAAAAAAATAAAATTGTCTGAAGACAATTATGATATCGATTATGAGAGTACATTTGGATATCGCATACTGCAATTCGCCTCAGTTTTTTCTATTTTATCTGAAGTTTTAGTATGTTCCACTTGTCATAAAAAAGTAAAATTTACGGAAGCCAGTAAGCAAGACTTAGGTTTTAAAATTATAGTGACTTGTGATGACTGTGCTCCGGTATACATAGACAGTTACTCTAAAATTGAAAATAAGGCGTACGAAATAAATCGGCGAATTATAGCTATCAAATCAAGCTATCTGAGCGCTCCCTTTCTGAAGAAGCTAAAGAAGCTCGCAAGGCCGCAATATCTTCAAGAAAGGATGACGACCATGAGAATCTTCAACTAGAAGGCCAATTGTATGGTGCAGGCATCGCAGATTAGAGGTAAATCAAAAATTTCATTTAAATTTTACTACTTAAAACTTTAAACGCGTTTATCTCGAAACCATGTTTTTCGAGCTGGCCGTACCACTAGCGCCTTCAATTTTCAGCCGATTGACTTCAAAATTTAACTGTAGCTTTACAATAACATTCTCCAACGAACGGCGTAGGACTTTTTTGATTAATTAAAAATTATCGATTTTATGGCCGATTTTCGATTGAATTTTTCGAAAGAAAAAAAACTTTTGCTTCAAATCGACGCCATTTTTTTAAAAATCGATTAATAAAAAAAATCCTACGCCATTCACTAGGTCTTGGACCATATTTTCAGAAAAATTTTGAATTTTTGTTCCAGATGCAGAATTGTGATCTGTAGAGGTACGGCCAGCAAGGTCAACGACGAAAAATGGATTTTTTTCAAAGAGCTACAGTGCCGCCATTTTGATTTTTAAAAATATAAAAAAATTTTTTTTCTATACCTTAAGACCTGTACTTTATTGTAGAGAAAATCAGAATTTAATAAATCTTTCCATTTATTTTAAATCGCTTCGAGAAAATGACCCTTGATTTAGTGAACACAAGGTGATATTACCCTTTAATTGCGTCACCATTTCATCGACGTTAACTTCATCAACTTTATTGCCAATATCTTTAAAGTCTTTCATAGCTCCTTCAACTTCAATAGGAACACATTCTAATGCACCATTATCAAGGCAGTCGTTTTTATCTTCATCTTTTGTAATTTCTGATATTTTTTTCTAAATTAATTCTTGAATATTATCCATACCTTGCTGAATGTCAGTTATTCTTTCGTGATACTGAAGAGCATCTTTCAATTTAAATTGTATTAAAGAAAATGCTTCTGCATAACTATCACATTCATTTTTTAATTCAGTAATATCTCTCCAAGGAAATAATAACAATAATGAGAAATAGTAACGCTCTGGCTGAGTGTGCACTTTGCATTTGTAATGATTGATAAGATATCCACGTTTACGTTTTTTTAAATATAAAGATTCATCAAGTAATACTCTAATGTAGTAATACTCTAATGTCTTAGAGATTGGTTTAGTTTTCACAATATCATACCATTTTGCATAATCATATAAATTAGTAGATTCTAATTCTTTAGGTCTGCTTGGATAATATGTATCAATTAAAGAAGGATAAAAAATATCCACAGATTCAGAATCTAATATTTCAATCTCTTTGCAAGATTTAAGTTTTCTACTCCTAATCATATTTACATCTAGCCATCTTATAGTCGTTTCCTTGTCAGTACCATATAATGGTATTCCTAACAAAGAATCAGCAACTTCAAGACTCCACATTCTCCATAATTGAACATACGCATTCCAAAGATAATTTCTTAATGATTTTGTTGAATTTATCTTTTCAAATGTATTTTCGGCGTTATTGCTCTTCTCTGCTTTAGAAACATATTTCGTAGCATACCAAGTCAATAATGTAGATTCTTCACCTACAAATTGAATATCCATGTTTCCTTCCCAAGCAGTAAGAATAGTTGGATTATAATCAGTAGTGAGACTAGGAGAGTTCTAACCCAGGACCTCTCAGGGGGGGTGAGGCGCGAGGGGAACCGCGGTGCGGGGGGGAGTGACGTCACCCGCGGGGAAGGAGGATCCGCGGCGCGAGCGATGGACGAGGAGGTCCGCGAGGTGAAGGGGGATCCGCGGCGCGAGTGATGGGCGAGGGGGTCCGCGAGGTGAAGGGGGATCCGCGGCGCGAGCGATGGGCGAGGGGGTCCGCGAGGTGAAGGGGGATCCGCGGCGCGACCGATGGACGGTGGTGTGAGAAGGACAACGCTACGTATGGGAAAAGGAAAAGTGTGAAGAGGACAGTGCTACGAGTGCGACAAGGATGGCGTTAACGTGGGACAAGGACGACGCAAAGGTAAGTGAACAACGAGTATATTCTAAGCGAAAGAGAGAGAACGATAATATCGAGAATAACAACGCGTGCGAGAGAGAACGATAATACTGCGAGACTTACAATTAGCGCGCGCGAAAGAGAGAACGATAGCGCGAAGACTTACAACTAGCGCGTGCGAGAGAGAACGATAGCGCGAAGACGACGCATGCAAGAGAGAACGATAATGTTGAGATTAACGCATGAGAGATAACAATACTTAAAACTAGCGCAAGAGAGACATAGGGATGGGAACGCATGGAGAGGTGTGTAAATAATTAGATTTTTTTTTTTACGGATATAAAATATATAAAAGGAGGGGTGTCAATAAGGCCGTTTTTTGGCCCACGTCAGAATCACTCCAAAGTGTGGTATTTTCTTCCTGCCGATGTAGCTCACAACCTCCTAGAACCGTTTGCTGTCCGAGCAATTAGAGGCTGAGAATGGGCAACTTGAAATCTCAAAAATCAATGGAGTCTTTCACATGGTTGTAGTGCCGGTCTCATTTCAGTATGCTATTGTTGAGCTTTCATCACTATATTTTCTCAAAAACTACTAGAGTATGCGCTGCTTTAAATACGAAAGAAAGCTCATCTGACCTTCAAGATAAAATCAAGCCTATTTTGAACGGATTGCCATATTACTCAACAATCATACAATAGCATCCCTTGCGATGAATCAGACGATACTACTGTAAGCCCAAACTTGATTTTAAGGGATTAGATTATTTTGCGAATGCAATGTATATTCGAAATCACATATTACGAAAAAATATTTGAATTCCAAACCTCAGTGAGGAGATGTAAAGAATATTTTCCGGAACGGACTTCTTTTTCATGGAATGCAATGCTCAGCTTCGGGAAGCATTTATTAAGATTGGTATCTTCATTCAGATTATTGTGTTCTGCTGCATAGTATGTACGACAAATAATCAATTGTTCCATTGTAATTAACAATTCATGTATTTCCAAAACGAGAATAGTACTATGCACTATCCACATTTTCAGTAGCTTTGTTCTCTTGTTTTTCTTCCCGTCATTCGTTTGTCTTCACGAAATCAGGACCCAACGCATTAGTTCTTCACCTCATTCAATCAACGGTTTCTCATCAACGATAAAAACAATCCTAGAGCACAAATAGTATTGTGCACTCTTCATCTGACCAGTAGCTTAGTTGTTCTGTCTCCTTCCCAGCATTTGTTCCTCTCAACAGATTCAACAATCGACTTGGATACACAGTTGTTTTTAGTGCGTTTTTGAACTGGAAGCATTGTATGTGTCACCGCATTATTTTCATCGCACTTATGCTTAAATGAATCGTCTTTATCAAGGATCAGCGCACTTTCAGAGCATAAACTGTGTGCGCTAATCTTCAGTAGCTTAGTTTCTCGTTTTCATTACTTTTCATTGCTTATTTTTTTGTCATTATTACGTTAACATCCATTATCCGATTGCATTATGAGCAATCGTACAAGCAGCATTTCACGTACTATCAGTACTGAATCTGTTGCTACAAATGATACTCCTCCAACATCTCAGAATCAAGCAACATTCCTTCCTCAGTGAAGATAAGAGTCAGCATCCAGGGCTGCACAGCATCCGGGATGAGATGCATCGTATGTAAGAAGGCTAAGAAACTGACTCGTATATCTCCTATGGCGAGAACACAAATATTCATAGACAGAGGTGTACTCATTCCGCCAAATGCTCGATGTTGTATGAGACACTTGGAAAATGATTTTCTCAGTAAAACAGCAACAGATGATATCGAAGTAAAGTCAAACTATTCGATTCTAGACGATAAAACTCTTTGTGGGTTGTTACAAAACTTACGTTCAGTTGCTTCTCGGAAAGGACTTAATTTTGATTATCCATCTGCTCTTACTGATGACGATTATTATAATCTGACCGGGTTGAAGAAAGATCAATTCGACTCCGTTCTTGCTTCAATCTCTGGTTATATTAGATCTACATCTGGACGTTCTCCTCGGACTTGTCTTGCCTTGCTTTTAATGAAACTACGTACTGGTCTTTCCCTTTCAGTTTTGTCTACCTTATTCGCTCTTCAAAAGAGGAGTACTGCTCTCCTTTCAATGTTTGTCCCGAACTTTTTGGAAACAAATCATATCTCTCGAGAAGATTTTATCACAAACCATACGAGAACCATGGCTAAAACGCTCTTCGCAGGTGGAGAGGATGTCTGTATCCTTGTAGCCGATGGTACGTATATGTATATAGAGAAAAGTTCTAATTACAAGTTCCAGAGACGAACTTTTTCACTCCACAAAGGAGTTCACTAGTAAAACCCATGATTCTTGTAAGTTCAACAGGATACATCTTAGAAGTTTTTGGACCTTACTTCGCGGATGGTAAAAATAATGATGCAAGCATTTTGACCAGCATAATGCGATCTGACGCGAGCAGGCTCCGATCTTGGTTGCAACCTAACGATGTTTTCGTGATGGATCATGGTTTCAGAGATTGCCTCGAGATGTTGGAAGATCTAGGTCTCATAACTAAAATGCCCCATTTCCTCCGAGAAGATTCGCAACATACTACAGCCAATGAATCTGAGGCCAATGAATCACGCCAATTTCTCGATGATGCTAAAGACATTGTCTTGGAACATGTGCAGGACGCTTTAAAAAAACATAGCAGTGTAAAAGTGAACACTATATTCAATGGTGAATTTGTGTCCGGTGATAAACACGCGAATAAAAGTGTGAATACGAGAAACTATGAACTCTTTCGCACATCTGATTTACGCGAGTGGTACGAACAGTGCGTTATCGAGTCCACCCTAGCGTCTCTGGAAGAGTTTCAGGAACGCGATAGCGGGTGGGCATTGTCGCGAATACTGAACTTGACTGTAAATATTAACAAGTACAATCCTATGCGCGCGGGATGTCACATCAAGTTACCGCTGGAGATTATGATGAAGAGAGCGGTGATTAACGTGCAATCAAAGGACAATGCGTGTTTCGCGTGGGCAGTGGTCGCCGCTCTGTATCCCGCCGAAAGTCATGCGGAACGGGAATCATCATACCCGCATTACGCGACAGTGCTGAATCTCCGGGACATTGAGTTTCCAGTGATTGTTAATCAAATTAAGAAATTTGAACTTGCAAATAACATTTCAATCAATGTGTACGACATCGAAGACAAAAACATTGTCCCGATACGTCTTTCGGATCAGAAGCGGGACAAGCATGTGAACCTGCTGTACACTGAAGACGGCAACAGCGTGGGACATTTCGCTTGGATCAAGAATTTATCCAGGTTCGTGAGCTCGCAATTGAGCAAACACAATGACCAAAGATATATCTGTGATCGGTAAGTTTATTTTATATTATTTGAATAATTATAGGTTATACACTTTGTTACATAAATCTTAATTAAAATTTTTTTCCTTTACAGATGCCTTCATTATTTTGGTTCGGACGACAAGTTGCAGTCGCATACGGTCGACTGCGGAAAGCTAAATGACTGCGCTGTCCGATTGCCGAGCGACAAGAACAAGTGGCTCGAGTTCAGCAACCCTAATCGGAAGGAGCGGCTTCAATTCGTGGTCTACGCCGACTTGGAATGTGTCCTGGCCAAGATGAAAGAAGAAAAATTATATCAACATCGGGTATTTAGTTTAGCTTATTATGTACATTGTTCGTACGACGAATCGTTATCAGCGTATCATTCGCGTCGAAGCGCCGATTGTATAGTATGGTTCGCCGAAGACCTTAAAAATTTAGCAATTCGCGTTAAGAATATTTTAAAAACAAATGTCCCCATAAATTTAACGTTCGAAGAGTGGGAGAAATTCCATAACGCCACTCGTTGTCATATATGCGAAAAGCCGTTCGCGCAAGACGATACACGCGTTCGCGATCATTGCCATCTAACCGGGTAGTACAGAAGTCCTGCACATTCAAATTGTAATTTAAATTATAAAGATTCTTTTTGTATTCCGATAGTTTTTCACAATTTATCCGGTTACGATTCTCATTTTATTATCGAGGAAGTAGCCACAGCGTTCGAAGGGAAAATCGAGTTATTACCGATAACCAAGGAAAAATATATTTCGTTTACCAAAAGTGTTGATTTTAAAGAAGAATAAAAAAATCAAATAAAATTACGTTTCATCGATTCATACAAATTTCTCGCATCGAGTCTCGATAAATTGGCATCATTTTTAGACAAAGACAAACTCAAAATTTTAAAATCGGAATTTCAAAATTTATCTGCCGAAAATTTCAATTTGTTAACGCGAAAAGGTGTATTTCCGTACGAATACATCGATTCCGTCGACAGGTTGCATGATACGTGTTTACCACCGCGTGAATCGTTTTACAGTTCCTTGACCGGTGAAACTGTATCCGAGAGCGATTACGCACACGCCGAGAACGTCTGGAGACGATTCTCCATTCGGACGCTAGGCGAATATAGCGACTTGTACCTCAAAATTGATGTCTTGTTATTAGCCGACATTTTCGAAAACTTTCGAGATAAATGTATCGAAAGTTACGGACTCGACCCCGCGTATTATACTCTCCCCGGACACACGTGGGACGCCATGTTGAAGCATACAAAGATCACGTTCGAGTTGCTTACAGACATCGACATGGTTATGTTTATCGAACGTGGTATACGCGGCGGCCTGAGCCAATGTTCGGGTAGATACGCTCGCGCTAATAACATGTACATGGAGTCGTACGATCCATCGAAACCATCATCGTACTTAATGTACTTTGATGTAAATAATTTGTACGGATGGGCAATGTGTCAACCATTGTCCTATGCTGATTTTCGATGGGTCGACGATGTGTCAAATTTTGACGTATCATCCATCGCGCTAGATTCGCCTACGGGTTATATCCTCGAAGTAGACCTTGAATACCCACAACATCTTCACGATGCGCACACTGACCTACCGTTTTGCCCGACACTCGACAAACCACCTGGCAAGCGGGAATTCAAGTTGCTTGCAATGTTATACGATAAGAAGCGTTACGTGATACACTACCGCAACCTGCAGCAGTGTACACGTCACGGCCTTCGTGTAACAAAAATACATCGAATTTTACAGTTTTCACAATCTCCCTGGCTTCAAAATTACATAGAATTAAATACACATTTCAGAACATTGGCTAAAAATGATTTCGAAAAAAATTTATATAAATTAATGAATAATGCGGTATTTGGTAAAACAATGGAAAATGTGCGGAATCGTGTCGATGTAAAATTATTAACAAAGTGGGACGGTCGATACGGCGCAGAGGCGATGATCGCGAAACCAAATTTCCACAGCAGAAACGTTTTTTCAGAAAACTTAATCGCTGTGGAATTGCGTAAACTCGAGGTGAAATTCTACAAACCGATTTACGTGGGTATGTGCATCCTCGACATATCCAAGACATGTTTGTACGAATTTCATCACGAGTATATGACACCAATGTATCGCTTCAAATGCCGGGTAATGTACACCGATACGGACAGTCTCATATATCACATCGAGTGCGCGGATGTGTATGAGAATATGAAGCGTCACATCGCTAGATTCGACACGAGCGATTATGCGGTGGATAATGCGTACGGTATACCGCTTCTAAATAAAAAGGTGCCGGGTCTGATGAAGGATGAAAACAACGGTGCCATAATGACCGAATTCGTCGGGCTCAGAGCAAAGATGTACGCGTTACGAGTGAATGGGAAAAAGGATACAAAGAAAGTCAAAGGTGTCAAGAGCAACGTTGTCGCGAGAACGATAACGTTTGACGATTACACGCGGTGCTTGAACGAAGAGATTGAAATGACGCGTCAGCAGTCGTGTATACGATCTAAATTACACCAAGTATACACGATTCGCGAGACGAAAATTGCTCTGAGTCCGTACGACAACAAGCGGTATATCGTACCCGATACCACCGATACGCTACCGTGGGGACATTATCGAATACCGTTGTAAATAAATGTATATTTCCTTTATTAATTGTATATATTTTGTACATTTTATATTACTATATATTTTTATATTTATATATTTATATTTTAATAAATTTTATATATTTTATACGCATATTTTATGTTCCAATGTTTACAATACATTATTTTTATGAATCCAAGAGTTGTATGATTTATCCATTCCCAACCATTTCACATAAACCTCGTCACCCTTTTTTTGTAAAATTTTTTCCACGAGATATACGTCGGAATTGGCGACGCGTTGTAACTCGTATTCGTAGAATCCTCCAGCGACAGGATTTCCCCGCGAATCTTCGAGTATGCATGTCGAGGGATTAGTTTTCTGCACCTCGATAATCTTAAAAATTTCGGTCGTCCAATTTGGTGTGAAACCTTTTTCAAAGATGGTCTTGTATTTGCTCACGCATACCGAATCGCCTACTTTAAATTTTGCCGGAGCCGCAATTTTTACGTTGCTGTACACCGTATTTAAAAGTTTTTCGGCGATCGCTGGAGTGACGTCGACAGGTCTCATACCGATGGTGCGACGTTTTCGCGTATTGTACTCTGCAACGAGTCGAGATAGTTCGTCGATCCATTTGTAATTTCCATTCAACGTAAACATTTTGCACATATTATTTTTTAAAGTACGATTGAATCGTTCCACGACCGAGGCTTTCATAACAGAATATGTCGAGTAATGATTAATGTTGTGTTTCTTCATGAGTTTCTGCACACTCGAGTTGTAAAATTCTTTTCCTCTGTCGGTTTGAAAATTTTTCGGACACCTTTTATCGTCTCCAATAATCTTTGCGATCGTTTCGGACATTTCGTTCCCGCTCTTACTCTTGAGCGGTACGGCCCACGCATACTTGCTCAACACATCGATAACCGTGAGTATGTATTTATGACCCTTGTTGAATCGAGAGTACGAATGCATGTCCACTACGTCCGCCTGCCACAGATCATCATATTCGCGTACAATGACGCGTCTTCGTGGAAAATTTCTTCTCGCCGGAGCATGTAATTCCTCGACTAGTTGCCGCTTTTCGGAGGTATTTTTGTTCTCTCGTACGTTTGATCGAGGCATAATTAATATGCGATATTAATATATCTCGCTTACTGTGTCGAGTTAGATGTTGCATGTCTCAGCACATTCTTTATCTCATCCATCATTAATTGCAGCGCCTGCACGTTTGTTTCGAGCGCGATAATTTTTTGCTCAATTTCTCCCTGTTGATCTCTCAAAAGTTTATCCACGTATCGTTTGTTGACGACGTCGGTATCAGCTTCCGGTTGCGCTACGCGTTAAATCTTGCGCGACCTTACGTCAAAGCCGGTAGTAGTCTGGCAGAGAGCGTTATCGCGAACGTAATTTCTCAATAATCCATTCCATTCATAGTACAAATTGTTCGACGTTCCCAACGATAATCCAAATTTATTAATCGACATTTCGGTACTGAGAACATTGACCGCATGACACGTATCGCCGACGCATAGTTTAATTTATAATGCCGGCCTCGCGAAGTTCTTCGATAATCGACAAGATTTCATTGTCGTGAGCATTGTTGCCGGCTCGACGCGAGGCGTCCAGCAATAGCAAACGATCCACCAATTCGTTGGGATCGTTCCAATGCATGTAATCGATCATGTTGTCGCTTAACGTCATGGTGCGCGGCGCGTCAATACCTCTTCCCATCTTTCTATCGGGGAATAATGGTGCAATTATATATTTGTACTTGTACCCTTTATTAGTTTTAATAGGATTATTAACTTTGTTGTCGCGCTTATGCGCATTTTTTATATTTAATATACTTTAATATTTATGCAAATCATCTCGAGTATATTTTTTATGATTGGGAAATTTTTTAAAAATCAAATCGTAGATACCTTCGGTTCCCTTATATTTTATTCCATCGATAATTATATTATCTTCCTTGTCCACATCGAAACATTTATCACCTAGCATCATTCCTTCATTGGTAAATTTAACACCGTAGACGTAATCCATACTCTTATTTTTATCAACACTCATAATATCTCCTATATATTTTTGCGCCAGTGGACCTAAATGCTCTCGGAACGTTTTCTGACCTTCGGACGTTTCTAATTCGTGTCGGACCGATGTTACAAACGAATTGGGTGTGGTCTCGTAAATTTCTTCGACGGATGTGGATGGTATTGTTTGACGCGGTTGTACTTTTATCGGAGTAGAAACAGTAGCCATATTAGAAAATTGCTTCCTTCGTTTTGATCGATTCGGTGTCGAATATATCGGTGAATCGTTTATCGACATATTTATCCGTGCTCGCTTCATTCCTTGCTTGGACTCTTTTATTTTTTCCTCATGCTTCTCTCCAAACGTCAAACTCAACGGTTCGATTTTCGACGCATCAGATTCCACAGTATTTTCGACAAGCTGTTTTAAAGGCTCGGTAATCGGTTTAAATTGCCTTTCCAATATGATATCTTCCTCCATTTTATCAGTTTTCAAAGCGCGATATTTTTTGCGAATCGATTCGCTCGTTTTTGCAATCTCTGTCGCAATCTTTTCACGATCGCCGTTCATGATGCTCGATCGATGTGTCGATGATGACTGATCGCTTTATGGTATCGCGAAATCATTAAATCCCCTTCTATATCGTCCATTGATCAACATACTATCTTTATCAATGACTACGAAGCCATATTTGCGTTGCCAACATTTCTGACACAATGCACGGAAATCGTCGTAAGACATATCGGTATTCACGTGATCGTTGTACACATGTTTCAGATTTGTGCCGTCTTGTTTAAACAGGATCAGCAGGTTCGCGTTGTCGCGTATAAGATGCTTAGGTATCTTGGCATACGTCTGACAAAGATAGAAACAGTCAACGCTCGAGTGTCGACCCATTGCAAAGTACTCTCTTATCGTATCCTGCTTGTCGCATGCCACGTCATCAAAGATAAAGATGGAATTCGGAAGCGCCTCGCTCGGTGGAATGATATCGCTGTTATTAGAGAATGTAAAGTAGCCGATTTCATCTATAGGTGCTAGTAAATTTTCCAAGTATTTGTATTTCGGCTGTTGAAGCGATTTCGAGTATACGTACACGTTCTCGAAACGTACACCGTGTAGACTTTCTATCAAACTAATCAACACGTTTGTCTTACCACAGTTTGAAAGGCCGCAAACGATACCGCGTATAGTAGTCGGCAGCATGTTTCCATGCTTGCGTACTTTTTTCTCCGATATTAGTCTATCATCGAAATTTGATACTTTGATTACCCGCGCTTGTCGCACGAACCGCATGTTTTCTCTTTCGAATCAATTTTGCAAATGATCGTGAGGGGGAGACCTATTTATAGAAGTGTCTCGACTCGAAACCGGTCAGTATCAAAAATGTTTCTCCTTCTGTCGGATGAGAGAGACATTCTCGGGCTTACCGCCAAACAACTGCAGTATATCCCAAAGATTTTATTACTTCAAAATTTTGGTGATTACGTGGAACGATTGTGGGACAAGCTTCCAGAATATATAAAGGCTGATCCGGAGGTTCGACAATATCGTTCGTGCATGCGACATTACAACCAGCCGTGGCAGCGAACACACATTGACGGTCCACCACCGTTGATAAAAGATTGCGACGTATGTCAACGAGAATTGTAAAAGGCAGCGGCTTCTTAAATCGTGCGATAAACGCGCTTCCCATCGAATTACATATTCCCGGTTATCAGTTTTGCGGGCCGGGAACTCGATTAGAGAAACGATTGGCTAGAGGTGATCGAGGCATCAATCCATTGGACGCGGCGTGTCGCGAACACGACATTGTTTACGCGCGAAGCAACGACCTCGACCAACGTCACATCGCTGATCGCATACTAGCTGCAAGAGCGCGGGAACGCATTACTGCGAGGGATTCGACTCTCGGTGAAAGAGCAGCGCGACGCTACGACTGTTTGGGCGGCAATGAAGGCAAAGACAAAACTCGGCATGGGGATGAAAAAGCCATCGACGACAAAGAGGAGGAAGAAACGAATACTTCCAGTAGCGAAACGTGGTGGTATTTTACCACTTTTACCGTTGTTGGGAGTTGTCGGTTCATTGGCCGGCGGTGCGGCGGGAATCGCAAAGGCGGTAAACGATAGCAAGGCTGCGCAACGTCAGCTGGAAGAGATGCAGCGTCACAATCGCGCTATGGAAGGTCGCGGACTTTATCTCGCTCCGTACAAGCGTGGACAGGGATTCTCAACAAAGTCTAAGAGAAAAAAAAACGTCGAAAAAACATTAAAAATGCCTACGGGTGCGACAACTAACGTGCAATTGGAACAATTTGCGAAACGTATGCGTATACCTTTCTTTAGAGGTGTTTTCATGCGCAATAATTTACCGATAAGCGGTGTACGACGAAACGAGAGCGGCATCGTCAATTTGGATGACGTTGATGGTCCCGGTACTCATTGGGTAGCGTACGCAAAGAGGGACGATCGTGTCGTATATTTCGACAGTTTTGGAAATCTTCGACCACCCGAGGAACTTGTGCGATATTTCGGATGAGTGAAGATTGAATACAATTACACATCTTATCAAAGTTATAATCAGAGTATCTGTGGACAGTTGTGTTTAAAATTTCTTCAAACAATCAATTTAAAGCCTGACAATCCATCGTCATGACTCAGTATTCGTTCGACATGTCACTGACACTTACGTTGACTGGCAGAAGCAGCGTTCTCGCTGTAAGCTATTTCCCCGCTATAGATTTGACCGATGCCGATTACGAGCTCGGATTAACGGATTTTGAAACTTATCACACGATTCCGAACGTAAATTTTTCGAATAATAAATTTTATTTTGGCAACGACGACAAGGAAATTACGATTCCCGAAGGATTGTACGAATTGCACGCCATAAATGACTATCTCAAACGTGTAATTTTGCGAGATGAACACCTTTCCAGAGATGTTAAAAACGATTATGATGAGGAATATCCAATAGTGCTCCGCGCCAATCACAGTACGCTAAAAAGTGAAATCAAATGCGCCTACAGAATAAACTTTACCAAACCCGACAATGTAGGATCCTTGCTTGGATTCTCGTCGAATCGTATATTGCAACCTCACAAGTGGTATGAATCGGACGAACCTGTTAATATTATAAACGTAAATATGATTCGTATAGAATGCAACGTGACTACTGGTGCGTACAGCAACGGCATGCGCGTACACACGATACATGAATTTTCACGAGCGTACCGCCAGGATATAAGATATCGGAAACGCCGGCACAGATCATTTATCTGCCGATCGTTGTACGGAGCATTACGGATTTAACGATACGTATTGTGGATCAAAGAGATCGATTGCTCGATTTTCGAGGAGAGGAAATTACCGTAAGATTGCAAATACGGCAGCGACAAACATAGTATGCTTGTACTGAACGAAACGGAGCACGCGAGAGACAATACTTTTACGCGGGACAATACTATTGCAGTAAGGCGAGCAGTATCGGGTAACAATAATAAGATTGCCGTTAAAAAGAAGCTGAGCGCGTTGAATCGTGAATTTTTGAAATCATTGGGATTCATCGTACGAAAAAAATGATTGATGTTTTGAATATCGAAGGTGAGCCAGTCTTTGATGATCGCATCGTCAAGATTGAGACTCATACGTACAATCCGTACGCCAATACAACGCTTGGATACAGCGACGAGATACGAATACCTATACAACATCAGGATTTATACACGTTACCGTGCGAAAGCTTTCTTTACATCGAGGGAAGATTTAATGTGCGTAAAGCGAATGATGAAATGAAGGTTGTATTGGGAAACAATTGCGTCGCATTCATGTTTGATGAGCTTCGATACGAACTCGACGGAGTAGAGATTGATCGCAACAGAAATGTTGGAATAACATTGACGCTCAAAAATTATGTCTCTCTAACGCACCAGAAAAGTATAAACTTGAAGAACGCTGCGTGGGATTTGACGTACAACGGTGACAAAAATTATTTCAACTTTTGCGTACCGCTCAACATGTTGCTGGGATTTTGCGAAGATTATAAACGCGTTATGATTAACGCTCGTCACGAATTGATTTTGATACGTTCGCGCAACGATAATAATTGTCTATTCGGACATCCGTCGTCGGAAGCTGAGATTGAATTACTCAAGATACAGTGGCGTATGCCTCATGTAATATTGAACGAGATTAATAAATTATCAATGTTGCGAATGTTGGAAAGCGGACGATATTTGAACATGAGTTTCCGATCTTGGGATCTATACGAATTTCCTCTGTTACATAGCACGACCAAACATTCGTGGACCGTGAAAGCCACCTCCCAGCTAGAGAAACCGCGATACGTGATCTTTGCACTGCAAACTGGTAAAAAGAATTCGGTGTCACAAGATGTTACATTGTTCGATAACTGCAAATTGACCAACGTTAAACTCTATTTAAACTCGGAATTTTATCCCTACGATGATTTAAATTTAGATTTTGAAAAAAAATAGATTCGCCGTCCTATTCGACATGTACTCTCGTTTTCGCAAATCTTATTACGGATGCGATAATAGCACCGCGCTATTAACCATTCCAAAATTTCTACATTGCGGTCCTCTAGCGGTCATTGATTGCTCGCGACAAAACGAGTCTGTCAAAACTGCTACCGTGGATGTGAGAATAGAGTTTGAGTGCAGGGAAAATATACCTGCGAATACTACCGCCTATTGTCTCATCTTGCACGATCGGGTTGTCGAATATAATCCATTGACTAATGTAGTCCGCAAAATTACATAGGTCAGCAAATATCCCCTCCATTGCATATGAAGAAAAATATAAAAGATTGAGATGTTTGACGATTGACATCAGTCTGCAATCGGATCTTATCATCATGGCTGCGCCAACGTTTGTGGATCTGCAAGGATTTATCGTTGGGAAAAATTTTGTCGTGAAGGAAGCTGCGGTTTTGAGAAAAGGATCCGTACTTTCTCATTACATTTTTACATGCCCGGTACCATGGTACATGCTCACAAAATCTGAGAGATGTCAGATTTTATGGCTGATTAAAAACCACCATGGATTATCGTGGAATGATGGACACGTTTCATATTGGAATTCGAAACGTTTAATCACGACGGCGGTGATAGGTGCAACGGAGGAGGATGATGCATCACCTCTCGTGTACGCTAAAAGCCACGAAAAGCGACAATGGTTGGCCGATATACTGGACGATGATGCGAGAAACGATGTCATTATCGAAACTTTGGATGCAGACTATGAGGATGTAGCTTCTTTAAATAAGTTAGATGTTAAGAATACTATGCGTTGTGAAAATCATGTAAAAATTGCGCTCTACAAAATGTATTTAAAATTTATAATTGGTGGTTGAAACATCATGATGATGATTCTTCGAATCCATATTTATAATAAATTAATGATGCGATATATTTTTATCGTCTTTCTTATTCTCTCCTTTTTTTCCTCATCCCTACCTATGCAGTATCGTGTTTCCATACATGACACAGCTGCCACATATATTGTATTTCGATACTACATTGTAATACATTGAAATATTTGTTCGATAAATGAATATAATTTTAAGGTTTGATTTCCATTCAACGGGTATTCGTTTCCGTTCGATGGCTGTTCAATTACCGTTCATTTCCGTTCGACGGCGTTTGACAACCGTTCGTTTCCGTTCGATGACCGTTCAATTACCGTTCATTTCCGTTCGATGACCGTTCAATTACTGTTCGACGAGCGTTCGAAGAGCGGTTTGAAGAGCGTTCAATTACCGTTCGACGAGCGTTTGAAGAGCGTTCAATTACCGTTCATTTCCGTTTGCTGACCGTTCAATTACCATTCATTTCCGTTTGATCAGTTGACGCATTACATTATATCGTGCTAATTTGCCATGGGAAGATGCATACTTTTGTCTTACGATGCGTTTTTGGCAAAGCGATAATGATACGTCTCTATTCTAAAGTTTCGTACCGAGAAGTTTGTCTTCTCACAAAGTCATGATATGATATTGATATGATATTGATATTATATTATACTGCGCTGAGTTGCATGGGACCGGGTTGTACTTTTGTCTTACGACGCGTTTTTGGCATGGTGATAATGCGACATCTCTACTATAAACCTCGTGCCGGGACCTCATTGCGTTTCATAAAGTTCTAACTGGCGCGAGTAAAGTGTGAAGTGTCAATTCAAAATGGATCATATTGTCTTTTATATCCAAGAATGGAAGACAAAATTCTTGGATATCTTAAACAATAATGTTGCATTAAACATAATTTTTCGATGGAATGTAAGTATCATTTTCATGATAAATTGTTAAAAAATTGTGAAAAAAAGAATGTTGTAATAATAAATATTTTTATATAGTCCGAGGATGAAATTGAAATCCCGGGATTTGTAAATATAAGTCACCGCCAGTGGGTGCGGACGATACGCCGGGCAAGGAGGAGCCAACTTCTCGTACATGTGGGGCGACACCCCGGAGAGTCGCCAGGGGCGAAGATATTTTTGACCTGCGGCGGCTCTTCGGGGAGGAAGAGGGAAGAGGAAGCTGGAGGAACGCGAAAGAGAAGAGGTATGGCAGGATGCTTATTGAGGATTTATGGTCATTGTATCCTTGTGTTTACAAATTTTTTTATTTAAATAAATTATTGAAAATTAATGAAATGTGTGTCTTTTTCTGTTACAGAAAGCGGTCCTCCTTAGCTCGACGCATTTTCGTCCCCCTATTTTTTTTTATAATTTTTAATTTTAATTTTTATTTTCTTTTTATTTTAATTTTTTTATTTTTTTATTTATTATAATTAATTTTAAGTACTCACAACACAACACATTTGTAATACAACAACATTTTATATTTTTATATCCGTGTTAAAAAAAATCTAATTATTTCACGCCTCTCCATGCGTTCCTCCCTATGCTTTCTGTTGGTTAGTTTTTATAAGTATTAGTTACTCTCTCAATGCATGTTTAATATCAAATATTTCGTTTCCTCATCTCGCACGCGTGTTATTCTCGAATTATTACAGTTCCTTCTCTCTTTCGCTTAGCATATACTCGTGTTACTNTCAAAGATAGGTTTGTCACCGATGTTGGAATGTCTGTCATCGTTCAGCTGTTTCACACCGCGAATCCCAAGATTGCAAAAAGGAACGTTCGATGCGCTGAGTTTCTTTTCTCGAATGATTGGATATTGGTGAATGTCGAAGTTGATGTTGTGTATCCTCTGATTTCGTAAAGATGCGTTATCTCTCGCGTCTTTCGATCTGTTCAACACGAGCATCAGCCTTTATATATTCTGCAAGCTTGTCCCACAATTGTTCCACGTAATCACCGAAATTTTCCAGTAAAAGAATCTTCGGAATATACTGCAGCTGTTTTGGCGGTAAGTCCGAGAATGTCTCTCTCGTCCGACAGAAGGAGAAACATTTTTGATACTGAGCGGTTTCGAGTCGCGACACCTCTATAAATAGGCCTCCCCCTCGCGATCATTCGCAAAATTGGTTCGAAACAGAAAACATGCGGTTCGTACGACAGCCTTTGACGATATGCGTGACGAATTGCGACGACAGATTACGCTCGGGGAACAACGCGGAGCGCAGACACGGTACGATGCTACCGACTACTATACGCGCGATCGTTTGCGGTCCCTCGAATTGTGGTAAAACCAACGTTTTGATAAGTCCACTGGAAAGTCCACACGTGTACGTTTCGAGAACGTGTACGTGTATTCGAAGTCGTTGCAACAGCCAAAATATCGATATCTGGAAAATTTATTGACGCCGATCGACGAAATCGGCTACTTTACGTTCTCGAATAACAGTGACGTCATTCCACCGTGCGAGGCACGCCCAAACTCGATTTTTGTCTACGATGACGTGGCGTGCGACAAGCAAGATACGATAAGGGAGTACTTCTCAATGGGCCGTCACTCGAACGTCGACTACTTCTATCATTGTCAGACGTACGCGAGAATACCGAAACATGTTATACGCGACAACGCGAACCTGCTGATCTTGTTTAAACAGGACGGTACAAATTTGAAACACGTGTAAACGATCACGTGAATACCGATATGTCGTACGAGGATTTCAGTGAATTATGCCGTATTTGTTGGCAACAAAAGTATGGATTCCTAGTGATTGATAAGGACAGCGCGCTTACGAACGGGCGATACAGAAAAGGATTTAATTTAACGTGATCGCGATACCGCGATACGATTAGTCGCTGTCGACATTCCGTTGAGAAGGGTGATATTCCGCTCGATATTCGTCAACATGGCTGGAAACGATAATATTCGCAAGCGTGAAAAGATTGCGCGGGAGATTAAGAAAACGAGCGAATCAATCCGCAAGAAACATCGCGCTTTGAGACCGGTAAGATCGACGAAGATATCGCGGTCACGACCCATTTTAGGCCTATTATCGAGCCATTGCAAAAAATCATCGACAACTCTAGCGCAATCGCGGTGAAAAAGAGCCGGAGAGTAACGCTGACGCTATAATTAAAATGTTACTCATCAAAGCGGTATAAGGAGAAAGAGGAGAAGGAAAAGGAGGAAGAGGATGAGGATGCGACACCGAAAAAGAGGAAACGATCGGTGAAGGCGAAACATTTATCGATGTCGCGTATATCCGATCTATCGGAGACTTTATCGGATGAACCGACGATAACCTCTACACCGTTCGTGCCGAGAATCGCGCAACCCGCGATACCCGAATCACTCGCGATCGATTTTTCGAAACCACGGGCAATCCGCCCGAAACATCCGTTCAAAACATGTTACAAAGTCGGAAGGTCAAGAAGTGTTACGAGAGAACTTGGGACCACTGGGGCAAAAATACATGAGCGCTCTTCTTAGCGGTGACAAAAGAAAAAAAAAACGCGATCGATCACGTGTACGGCGTCTATTTCGACGAGAATGGAATGCGTCTCGGTAACAAACGATTCGGCATTGACAAAGATGACTCTATAATCATAGACAATGTGAGATACATCGGTACACCGGGATTATACGAGTTGATCTTCATGAGAATTCCCAATGACGCCATATACACTGAGGACGATGTGCAAAAATATAAGAGCATATTGATGGCGACGAGTGCGCATAAACGTCGATATAATGCGCAAGGTCAATTAAAGAGCAACACGGGATACAAGTATAAACAAATAATCGCGCCATTGATGTCGTTCGAATCGAAATAGAAAAAAACGGGAACGGGAGTATTCTCGCGCGATGATGCTAACCGACAATAAGATCGATTACGTGCACTGGGACGATCCCAACGAGCTAGTGGATCGTCTGCGATTGCTCGATGCTTCGCGTCGAGCTGACCACAACGCTCACGACAATGAGATCTTGTCGATCATAGAGGAACTACGCGAAGTCGGCATTATTATAAATTAAACGGCGCCTCGACGAAACTAATCAGTCGATCGACGTCACTCGCATCGAAAAACAATGCCTATCAACAAATTTGGATTATTCGAACGGAGAAACGAAGAAATCAGCACGAGCGATCATTGGGGTAAATTGGTGACGAGTTACTTGCGTCGAAACGCTCTGTGTCGCGTTGCAACGGACTATGACGCGAGGTCGCGCAAGATTCGCCGTGTAGCGCAACCTGAGGCTGATACCGATGCGGTCAACAAACTGTACGTGGAAGAATGCGTTAAAACGTTGAAGAATCAACGGAAAGAATCAGACGAGAAGCTGACTGCGTTCGAGAAGGACCTGCGAGCTTTGCAGGCTGCGATAAATGAGCTTCGTCGTACGATTAACGCTAATTCAGAAACGGCTATCAACCTGTAATGTGCTGTAGTGAACGGCTTAGGAGCGGCTATTGTACACTTATGAAACATCTAGAAAGGTTTATCGAACGGCTACGAACGATTATCCAACGGTTATCGAGCTATAATGAGTGGCAGTGATCGAAGAAGAAACGGTCTCGAACGAGGCTACAAACGATTCAAGAACAGCTGCGAAGGAGGCTACGAGCATCTCAAGGACGCCTGCGAACAAGGCTATGAACACGTCAGGAACGGCTACATACGAGGCGGCATACAAGTCCACAACGGCTACGAACGAGTCAAAAACGATTGTCAGCGAGGCTACGAACGGGTCAGAAACGACTGCGAACGAGGCTACGGACTGCTTAAAAACGACTATCAACAGGATCAATCACGCCAACAAAGGGATCAAGAACGGCAGTGAACGACAATTGAACGGCAGTGAACGGCTACAAACGGCTATTGAACGGCTACGAACGGCTATTGAACGGCTAATTCGATCGACGAATCGAAACAACGATGGGCCGACGATCGGGAATAACCGGGGAAACGAAGAAATAACATAGTTTAGAGAAACGGCAGTTGGTGAACGAACTGCACGCACCGGCGAGAAAAAATTTTCCCCGAAGACACGTAATAGTGCGGGGATACGATAATCTGTGGCAAGCCGATATTGTCGAGATGCGTCAGTACTCTCGTTTCAACAGAGGTTACAACTACATACTCACAGTCATCGATGCGTTGAACAAGCACGCGTGGGCCGTACCGCTCAAGAGTAAAGGCGGAAGCGAAACAGCTGACGCTATCGCCGAGATAATTCGAGATAGCGAGAGGTGTCCGAAAAACATACAGACCGACATGGGGAAGGAATTTTATAATGCCGACGTGCAACGGCTCATGCGAAAACACGGCATAAATCATTATTCTGCGTACTCGGTATTGAATGCATCGATCGTTGAGCGATTCAATCGCACGCTAAAAGACGACATGTGGAAGATGTTTACGCTGAACGGATCTTACAAGTGGGTCAAGGCGTTGCCGGGACTCGTATCGGATTACAACGCGCGCAAGCATCGAACGATCGGTATGCGACCCGTCGACGATACCCCCGCGATCGCCGAAAGACTTTTGGCTACTGTATACAACCGTGTAAATATCGCGGGTCTAGCGAAATTCAAAGTAGGTGACTCGGTACGCGTCAGCAAGTACAAGACTGTTTTCGAGAAGGGTTACACGCCAAATTGGACAACCGAGGTGTTTAAAATTGTAAAAGTGCAGCATACTAATCCCGTGAGTTATTTACTCGAGGATTATCGCAAAAAACTTATCGCTGGAGCGTTCTACAAGCACGAGTTGCATCGCGCGAATTATCCTGACATGTATCGCGTGGAGAAAGTACTGCGCAGAAGGGGTGACGAGGTTTACGTGAAATGGCTGGGATTTGACAACTCTTGGATACATAAGGACAATATGATTTAATTTATATACAGTGTTTATTAATATTTCTTTCAATAATACTATATATATTCTTAATATAAGTATGTAAGATATGCGCTATATAAAATATATGAAATATAAATGTGCAAGATGTGTATTATATAAAACTATATGAAGTACAAAATATATACAGTAATAAATAAAATATATACATGTATTTACAAGGGTATCCTATAATGTCCCCATGGTAACGTGTCAGTCGAATCAGGTACGATATATCGCTTGTCATCGTACGGACTCAGAGCAATTTTCGTCTCGCGGACGGTATACACTTGGTGCAGTTTAGATCTTATACACGACTGCTGTCGCGTCATTTCGATCTCTTCGTTTAAACACCGCGTGTAATCTTCGAAGGTTATCGTTCTCGCGACAACGTTGCTCTTGACGCCTTTAACTTTCTTCGTGTCTTTCTTTCCGTCCACTCGTAACGCGTACATCTTTGCTCTGAGCCCGACGAATTCGGTCATTATGGCACCGTTGTTTTCGTCCTTCATCAGACCCGGTACCTTTTTATTTACAAGCGATATATCGTACGCATTGTCCACCGCATAATCGCTCGTGTCGAATCTAACAATGTCGCGCTTCATGTTGTCGTACACATCCACGCACTCGATGTGATATATGAGACTATCCGTATCGATGTACATTACCCAGCATTTGTCGCGATACAGAGGATATATGTACTCGTGATGAAATTCGTACAGACACGTCTTGGATATGTCGAGTATGCACATACCCACGTAAATCGGTTTGTAAAATTTCACCTCGAGTTTACGCAATTCTATCGCAATCAGATTTTCCGAAAAGACGCTTCTGCTATGGAAATTCGGTTTCGCGATCATCGCTTCCGCGCCGAACCGACCGTCCCATTTTGTTAATAATTTTATATCGACCCGATTACATTTTCCATCGTTTTGCCAAATACCGCGTTGTTCATTAATTTATATAAATTTTTCTCGAAATCGTTTTTCGCGAGTGTTCTGAAGTGTATTTAATTCTATGTAATTTCGAAGCCACGGAGATTGAGAAAACTGTAAAATTCTATGTATTTTTGTCACACGAAGGCCGTGACGCGTACACTGTTGTAGGTTACGGTAGTGTATCACGTAACGCTTCTTATCGTATAACGTTGCGAGGAGCTTGTCTTGTCGCTTGCCGGGCGGCTTGTCGCGTGTCGGACAAAACGGTAGGTCGGTGTGCGTATAGTGAAGATGTTGCGGGTATTCGAGATCGACTTCGAGGATATACCCCGTGGGCGAATCTAACGCTATAGATGATACGTGAAAATTCGACGTGTCGTCGACCCATCGAAAATTGGCGTAAGGCAACGGTTGACACATTGCCCATCCGTATAAATTATTAACGTCAAAATACATCAAATACGACGATGGTTTCGATGGATCGTACGATTGTCACATATACTTGTTATTAGCGCGCGCGTATCTGTTGGAACATTGGCTCAGACCACCGCGTATACCGCGTTCTATAAACATGACCATGTCGATATCTGTAAGCAACTCGAACGTGATCTTTGTATGCTTTAACATGGCGTCCCACGTGTATCCGGGCAGAGTATAGTAATACGCGGGATCGAGTCCGTAACTTTTTATGCAGCTATCGCGAAAATTTTCGAAAATATCTGCTAATAACAAGACGTCAATTTTGAGACATGTCGCTGTATTCGCCCAGCGTTCGAATGGAGAATCGCGTCCAGATGTTCTCGGCGTGCGCGTAATCGCTCTCGGATATAATTTCACCGGTCAAGGAACTATAAAACGATTCGCGCGGTGGTAAACGCGTATCTCGCAACCTATCTACCGAGTCGATGTATTTGTACGGAAAGACGCCTTTTCGCGTTAATAAACTGAAATTTTCCGCGGATAAATTTTGAAATTCCGATTTTAAAATTTTGAGCTTGTCTTTGTCTAGATAAGATGCCAATTTGTCGAGACTCGATGTAAGAGATTGGTACGAATCGATGAAGCGTAATTTTACATTATTTTTCCAATCGCCTTCCTTAAGGTTGACATTTTTCGTAAACGAAATATATTTCTCTTTCGTTATCGGAAGTAACTCGACGCTCCCTTCGAACGCTGTGGCTATTTCCTCGATAATAAAGTGTGAATCATAACCGGATAAATTGTGGAAAACTATCGGAATACAAAAAGATTCTTTGTAATTTAAATTGCAATTTGAATGCGCGGGACCTCTGTACCGCCCGGTCAGATGACAATGATCGCGAACGCGTGTATCGTCTTGCGCGAACGGCTTTTCGCATATATGACATTGAGTGGCGTTGTAAAATTTTTCACACTCTTCGGACGTTAAATTAACCATGGGGACATTGGTCGTTAAAATATTCTTAACGCGAATCGCTAAATTTTTAAGATCTTCGACGAACCACGCTAATCGGCGCTATCATACGCCGATAAAGATTCGTCGTACGAACAATGCATATAATATGCTATACTAAATATCCGATGATGCTGGTACAATTTTTGTTGTTGTTGTTCTTCCTCCGTTTTGGTCAAAACGCATTCCAGGTCGGCGTACACGACGAATGGAAGCCGCTCTTTCCTGTTGTAATTGTTGAACTCGAGCCACTTGTCCTTGTCGCTCGGCAACCGGATAGCGCAGTCGTTCATCTCCCCGCAGTCGACCGTATGCGACTGCAACTTGTCATCTGAACTAAAATAATGCAGGCATCTGTAAAAGAAAATTTTTTTAATTTTGAACAATTTGTTATATAAATTATAATTATTTTATATTAATATATATACATACCGATCGCAGATATATTTGTGATTCTTGTGTTTGCTCAGTTGCGAGCTCACGAGCCGAGATAAATTTTTTATCCACGTGAAATGTCCTACGTTGTTGCCGTCTTCCACGTATAGCAGATTCACGTGCTTATCTCGCTTCTGCTCTGTCAGTCGTAGTGGAACAATGTTCTCGCTTTCGATGCCGTACACGTTGATCGAGATATTGTTCGCGAGTTCAAATTTTTTAATTTAAAGTTACTGGAAACTCAATGTCCCGGAGATTCAGCACTGTCGCGTAAAGCGGGTACGATGATTCTCGTTCCGCGTTCTTTCTGCGGGGTATAGAGCGGCGACCACTGCCCACGCGAAACACGCATTGTCTTTAGACTGTACGTTAACCACCGTTCTTTTCATCATAATCTCCCGCGACAATTTAATGTGGCATCCCGCGCGCATTAGATTATATTTATTTACATTAACAGTCAAATTCTGTATTCGCGACAATGCCCAGCCACTATCGCGTTCCTGAAACTCTTCCAGAGACGCTAAAGTGGGCTCGATAACGCGGCGCTCGAACCATTCGCGTAAATCCGATGTGCGAAAGAGTTCACAGTTTCTCGTATTCACACTTTTATTCGCGCGCTTATCACCCGACACAAATTCACCATTAAACACAGTGTTCACTTTTACACTGTTGTGTCTTTTTAAAACGTCTTGCACTTGCTCGAGCACGATGTCTTCGGCATCCTCGGGAAATTGACGAGGTTCGATATAGTTTGCGTTAATCACGGCACCGGTCAGAATACGGCTGTCGAACGCGGTATCGATCTCTCGCCAAACGAGTTTTTCAGCGTTATTGTCACCGCTGTAATCACCACCACTGGGAATAAACCGTCTCTGCAATCGAGTCTTTGCACCTTCTAGTCGCGCGATTTTAGCCACCAAAGATTGTGTATTTCCGATCGAGAGCCGCGGACGTGGACTCTTGGATCAATTCCTCGCAACGCTGCAACCACGCGAAATACTCGCCCAAGGTGGCAATTTGGCGAGATCCCTCCATCAGATCGCGTTCGGTCTGCTCGATGTTTTCCATTTTCCTGTCTTTTTCACACTTTTAAAGCACTACGTCACAGTTTTCTACGGATGACTTTTGCACACGATAAACAATACCGTTCTCTATCTTGAACGTGAAAGCGCGCAAAAATCTTTCTAACGGAACACCGCTATACTTTTTTACAATTGACACGTCGATGGGCGTTCAAATCACATACTATGATGATTTGATGCACTTCAATCCTTCTTATATATGAAGGAGGAAACAAAGGTGCAAAGCTGCCGAACATCGGCGCTCATACGCGTCGCAATATTGTCTCTTCCGAGAAAAAATTACGGAGGACGATTCTGGGAGGTGCCATTTGTTTATATTGTTTATAAATTCTCATGCTGCGTAATCAATGAGACAGATAAGGATACGTCGAACGGGAAAAAAATCTAGAATTACTTATATCGGGGGTAAGGGATGTACCGCGAAAGCGCAAAGCAGCCGAACATCGGCGCTGATATACGAGCGGTGGAAGCAAGGGTGCAAAGCTACCGAACATCGGTGCTGATGTACATGGCATTCCTTTCGAGAAAAAAACACGAGATGATTCTAAGGTGTTTATATTGTTTATCAACCGGGCACGTAATACAATATCGCTTATACTTTCGATAAACATATGGGACCGCGCATACTTTTTTTACGAGGTGTTTACGGCGATATGGCGATAATGTCACATCTCTACTATACGATCTCGTACCGAGATCTCGCTGCCTTGTCAGAAAGAGTTTGGCAGTGCGCGAGTCGAGAAATCGAAAGTGAAGAAATCGAAAGTGAAGAAGTGAATATTTTTTTCATTGTTCTTGTGTATTTTATAAAATGGCCGAAGAAAATAGCATTATCATTAATGATGACGATGATGATGATGTTATGATCATCGATGATGACAATGTGATGATCATCGAAAATAATAATGTGAGGATCATTGAAAATAATAATGTAATGAATGTTGACGAAGATGCCGAAGATGACGAAGATGACGCTGACATCGAAGTAGAACCTTTGGCGGACAGCGATTACGAGAGTGTCAATAGTGATGATGAACTATTACAAATAAAAGAACGAAATTTAGACCGGAAATATTGACGATGAACGATACAATAAAAATGTTGCATATCGTTCTATTATGTGGAATGTGGAAATATTGTCCGGAATGCTTCCTAAGACCATCGTTTTTATTTCTGGAAGCTAGTGCTGTACGGGAACATCGCTGCACAAATTATCAATATTTAACCAATATAACCTGCAAAGAGTGCAGGAAATCACAGATTCAAATATTACCGTGCCGACATGTGCCCCATGTGCACACATTAAAACATTGTAAGTACTATTTTTTTAAATCTTATCTTTAAATCTCTCTGTCTAACTATGCTTGTATTAATTCAATATCTTTTTTCTGTTACAGGAGCCGCCTCCCCTGAACCGGCGCACGCCCCCCCCCCAATTAATTTTTATATATTTTTTATAATTATATTTTATTATATCATTACATTTTATATTTTTATATTTTTATATTTTACATTTTATTTCAATTTTAATTTTAAATACACATACACACACACAAATATGTATAATATACACACACACACACATCTTAAAATAAATTTTATATATATTTTACTTTAAAAAAAATGTATTTATTTCGCATGCCTATCCTTACGTTCCCATCCCTGCGCTAGTTATAAGTATCGTTATCACCCATGCGTTAATCTAAGTCTCGCGCTAGTTATAAGTCTCTCTCTCTCGCGCTAGTTGTAAGCCTCGTTCGACATCATCGTTGTGCTAGTTGTAAGTCTCGCACCATCGCTCCCTCTCCCTCGCACGCGTTGTTCTCGCGCCATCGCTCCCTCTCTCTCGCACGCGTTGTTCTCGCGCCATCGTTCCCTCTCCTTCGCACGCGTTGTTCTCGCACCATCGCTCCCCCCTCTCCCTCGCACGCGTTGCCATTCGAAGAAATGCTGCTGTTTATATTATTTATAAACCGAACATGTTCGTGCGCAATATTGTTTATCAATCGGGCATGTAATACAATATTGCGATAAAACATCTAACACGCGCCGCTGTCGAAATCCCCTCCGTCCCGCGTGACGTCATTCCCCCGCGCCACCGCAATCCCCCGCGCGCCTCACCCCCCCTGAGAGGACCTGAGTTAGAACCCGCCTTATATCACTACTCATGAAGAAAAAATTCATGTTAATTTAATATGTATCAATGAAGATAAAATAATTATTATATAGGAATATGGATAGATTAGGTTGTAAATAAATAATACCAATATCTAGCTTCGCCAATAATTATGTATACATTACTATTATACACTTATATACATTTTACAAAAATCAAACACAAATAAACTGGAATATACAGGGTGTCCGTCAATTTTCGACCTTAATGAAATAAAGAAGTAGATTGGCTCGAATTAAGAAGGAATGACCTGTATTATTTTGGGATTGTCGCAATAATTAACGAAATATTAAATAAAAAAGATCGGCCAATCTGCGTGATTAAAAGCGCGCGACGACGAGAATCGTCCCACCGTAATCCGATACTACGAGCGCGGCGAAGCGATGGGCGAGTTGCTCTCCGAGACATGATGGTGGTTTGCGATATATCGCAATACCGCTCCGAAAAATGACCCGGCCCCCCTTTTCGTGGCAAGAAAATGATGCGCTATCATTTCCACCACCTTGCGGTAGATGGTGCGCTTTTTTTATAGTCGTTTCCCCCCTAGGCCTATTCCACTCTCAATTTAATGCAAAAATTGTTCAAAATGCTGCCCTCCTTCTCGTATGCAAAGTTCGGCCCTTCGAACAATATCGCGAGTTGCACGGTGCGCCATATCTGGCGTAATGAGACCGAAGGCCGCAACAATGGCTTCGCGTACTTCGTCTTCTGTAGCTTGACACCGATCTTCGACTAGTCTTTTTATTTGGCCCCATACAAAATAGTCTAAGACATTGAGATCTGGCGACCCTGCTGGCCAGATGATTGGACCATTACGACTCATTCATCTGTCTGGAAAACGCGAGTTTAATATCTCGCGAATTTCTCGACTAAAGTGCGCAGGAGCTCCATCGTGCTGATAAATTATCCGCGTTCGTACGTGGAGTGATACATTTTCGAGAAGCTCTATTAATACATTTTGCAAAAAATCCGCATAAATTTCGCCATTTGAACGCAGCGGAAGAAAATAGGGACCAATCTGAAAATTTTAAACGAAAATTTTTAGCCGCATTGAAGCCGCAATAAAAGAAAAATATTGCTTTAATTTTATAGTTTACGCTTACTATTTGGTTCCCGATTATTCCAGCCTATACATTTATGGACCAGCGAAATTGGAACGCGCCTTGACGAACGAGATGAGGATTTTCTTCTCTCCAATGTAAATAATTACGTGAATTAAATACACCGTTCGGAGTGAAAGTAGATTCATCGATCCATAGAATAATGTCCGGGAAAGATAAATCCCATCGACATTGCGCGAGAAATCCTGATTTATCGAGAGTGTTTTACTGAATGTAATGTAAAAAATTACATAAAATGTAAAAAATTTATGATGACAGTACCTTCACAAAAATTGATCCGTAGTTGAAAATTCCTTGGTAAAATGTGTTGCACACGTTGATAATGATACAGGTATAATTCGTTCACACGTAAAACTTGATGTACCACGTATCGCGAAAAACCAAATTCATGTGCTACACGACGTACGCTAGTTCCAGGATTTTCGTAAAATGCGTCGAGAATCCTTTCTTCATCTCGTACATGAAGACGCATTCCTGAACCGGTTATCCCGACATTATGCACAAGACACCCAGTTTCACGTAATTGCTGCACAACACGTAAAATTGTACGTCCACTTGGTTTTTGTGCACGCCCGGGAAATCGTTCCGCGTAAATTGCGGCCGCGCGATGAGTATTTTCTCCCGCTAGCCCGTATGCCACAATTATGTCCGTATATTCCTGCGAAGTATACTTCATTTTCACTGGTAATTAACTGCGCGAACATAAGATTTTTACTAAGCGTCTTAGCTCTCGCACATTGTTGCCAGACTGCGTACGCCAGCAGCACGCAACTACAACTGAGCGGACATGTGAGTGTAATCATAGTGCGCAGGCGTCGAACTCACACGTACGCTTACACTCACATGTTCGCTCAGCTGTCAGCTGTAGTTGCGTGCTGCTGGCGTACGCAGTCTGGTAACAGCGTGCGAGAGCTAAGACGTTTTAATAAAAATTTTGTGTTTGCGTAGTAAATTAACAGAGAAAATGAAGTGTACTCTGCAGGAATATACGGATATGATTGTGGCATACGGACTAGCGGGGGAAAATACTTATCGTGCAGCCGCAATTTACATGGAATCATTTCTCGGGCGTGCACGAAAACCAAGTGGCCGTACAATTTTACGTGTTGTACAATAATTATGTGAAACTGAGTGTCGTGCATAATATCGGGATAACCGGTCCAGCAGTGCATCTTCGTGTACAAGATGAAGAAAGGATTCTTGAAAAATTTTATCATCGTATCACATTATCAACGTGTGCAATACATTTTATCGAGGGATTTTCAACCACGAATCAATTTTTGTAAAGGTATTGTCCATTAATTTTTTACATTTACGATATATTCAGCGTATAGTAAATGGCATTTTGAATAATTTTTAAATTGAGAGTGGAATAGGCCTATGGGGGAAACCACCATAAAAAAAGCGCACCATGCTATCTACCGCAAGGTGGTGTGGAAATGATAGCGCATCATTTTCTCGCCACGAAAAGGGAGGACAGGTCATTTTTCGGCGCAGTATTGCGATATATCGCAAACCACCATCATGTCTCGGAGAGCGATCCGCCCACCGCTTCGCCGCGCTCGTAGTATCGGATTACGATGGGACGACTCTCGTCGCCGCGCGCTTTTACTCACGCAGATTGGCCGATCTTTTTTATTTAATATTTCGTTAATTATTGCGACAATCCCAAAACAATACAGGTCATTCCTTCTTAATTCGAGCCAATCTACTTTGTGACGTGACGCTTTTGAGCTCCGTCACCATTGCTCTGTCGAGGGGAAACAGCGTGCGCGGGGTCGTTCCTCGCGCCTGAGAGGGAACTTAAAATAACCATACTTTGATTGTTTAGACTTATTTTAGTCTTAATGTAAGATCCGCGAATAAAGTGCGGCTGCTGTGCGAGCGTGCGTTATCTCCTTTGTACATGAAGATACAGCAAGATACCGGAAGGAGAGGGAGCCGTATAGAAAGATACCGGATATACCGCAGAAGATACCGAAGATACCGCAAGAAAACAAAAGGTCAAGTAATAAGGTCCCGCGCCGCCGCTCTTTATAATGTAATGGGAGATTAAATCTGCATTTTTTCAGATTGATAAAGAAACGGTAGCAAATCCAGACGACGGTGATGAAGGCAACTTTCCAGGCAGCTGACTGGAAAACAGAAATCTCGGAAGCAGACGCGGATACGGCCTGGCCAGCCGTTCACGTCCCCGATAATCGGCATCATCACAAGTTGCCGTCGCCCGTGGATTCTGGACCCCTGCGTAAGGGCAATGCCGTACAACAGCAGCAACTTTTGAGGGGGGCGGAGAATCAACCCCCATTTTTCCCGAAATTGACGAAATGCGCGGAAGATCGGCGCGGGATCCGAGGACCTCACGGAAGCACTTGAAATTCGTCACTGTTCGGTGAGCTCGTGTCACGAATACACGTGTGACGAACCACGAGGAAGCGACCCCGAAGGAAGCCATAGCCGACGATCAGTGTAAGCCGTCGCACAGGTAGCCTAATTATTGTTCATCCGGGATCAGTTGGCGTCGTTTAGAGATACCGTCGCAGGGCGACGAATATTTCGTAAAGCTACCGCGTAAAGTAATTGTACTTGTACCGTAATTGCCGGACGCCAGCTGTCCCCGGGTGTCGCGGATTTGTTCCTCTCAGGGGGTTCGCGCCGACAGTCTCGTGCCGTACCGTAGAATTTGATATCGTTAATTACCGGTAAATGTTGTTTCGTGTCATATTAAGCGTGTAGGTTACCGTTATGTTACGTGCCGAAATCTAAGTCCTAGCGTGACGTGGCAATTTTGGTCGTTTCGTATCGCATATCGAAAGGCGGGATTTGATTTGATGAATAAAGATTATCCGTGAATTGGGACTAAATACCGAGAGGGGCAGGGGGATACAAATAAGAACAGCGAATGGACAAATCGCAAATATAAAGGAAGAGATTAAGGTACCGTTAGAACTGGAGGACCAGTGTCGCGAAGTTACCGTTGCGTTGTTACCGAATTTAGCAGTTCCGTGTATTCTGGGATTAGACTTTCTTACGAAATTCGGAGTAACATTAGACTTTGCCACTAACGGATGGTATTTTGCCGAATCACCACACAAGAAATACCGCTTAGTTACCGAAGTAGATCCAAATGAGAGTTCTTGTTGCGGGATATCGGAATTGACGTCCACACAAGAAGAAACGTTAGATTTTTTTTTACAGACGTTACCGCAAACATCAGATAACCCCGGTGTGACGCTTACCGAACATAAAATAGACGTGGGGGATAGTCCGCCAATTAAACAGCGTTGTTACCTTGTATCGCCTAAGGTTCAGGAAGCCATACGTGCGGAGACTGATAAAATGCTCCAGGCAGGGATTATCGAACCGTCTTATAGCGAATGGTCGAACCCCATCGTAATGGTGAAAAAACCTAATGGAAAGTACCGCTTTTGCTTAGACTTCCGGAAAGTAAATGACGTATCTAAGAAAGACGCATATCCGTTACCGAATATGAATGGGATTCTCGACAAGTTACGTTCGGCTCGCTATATATCGACCATTGATCTGAGTCAAGCCTACTTCCAGATACCGTTAGCTAAGGAAAGTCGGGAGATTACTGCATTTAGTGTTCCAGGGAAGGGACTTTTCCATTTTACGCGAATGCCGTACGGACTTACGGGAGCACCGGCAACCTTCCAACGATTATTAGATCGATTGATAGGACCGGAAATGGAGCCACACGCGTTCGCGTACTTGGATGATATCGTTATAGTAACACCGACATTTGAAGAACATATGACGTGGCTTAGAAAAGTGTTAGATAAAATTACTGCCGCCGGCCTTACCGTTAATCCGGATAAATGTGAATTTTGCCGGTCTCAGGTACGATACCTGGGATTTATCGTGCAGAGGGAGGGGCTGACGGTAGATCCGGAAAAGACGCGACCGATTTTAGAATACCCCGCACCGCGAAATATTAAACAATTACGCCGGTTTTTGGGAATGTCGTCATGGTACCGCAGATTCATTCCCCAATTCGCGACCCTTAGCGAACCATTGACGCGCCTTTTGAAAAAGGGCAGGCGCTGGGAGTGGGGGGATGATCAGGGTCGCGCCTTCGATCAAATCAGGGACCATTTAGTTACCGCACCGACACTAGCCTGTCCGGATTTTGAGTTACCGTTTACCTTACATACCGATGCGAGTTCCGTGGGTTTAGGCGCGGTATTGACTCAGATCATCGAGGACGAGGAAAGGGTGATAGCTTTTGCGAGTCGAGCTTTATCAGATCCCGAAACCCGTTATTCCGTTACCGAACAAGAGTGTTTAGCAGTCGTATGGGCAATCCAGAAATTTAGACCATACTTAGAGGGATACCGTTTTACCGTTGTTACCGATCATAGTTTACGTTGGCTTCATAACCTTAAGAACCCCACAGGGAGATTAGCAAGGTGGGCGCTCGAATTATTAGAATATGATTACGAGGTGATTCACCGGAAGGGGGCCCTACATCATGTGCCCGACGCACTCTCCCGAATGTTCGAATCAGAGGCTACCGAAGATACCGTACCGGCCGCGATCAATACCGTTCACGTGACTACCGCTAGCAATACCGTAGACTTGGCAAGTACTACCGATGAATGGTACCGTAAGAGATTTCGGGAAGTAGTGGCGACTCCAGAGAAATATACGCAATGGAAAGTGATCGATGGGCGATTATATTTTCTACGGCCAAAACGCGTAGTCTCGGAAATCGTGGAGGACTTGGATCGTTGGAAACTAATGATACCGCGAGAATACCGAAGGGAGGTATTGAAAGAATCACACGATATGCCACAGGCAGGCCACTTAGATACCGAGAAAACTTATCAACGAGTCGCCGTGTCTTATTTTTGGCCGAATTTATTCCGCGAAGTTACAGAGTATATCCGACAATGTGACACCTGTCAACGTACCAAAGTTGAGCAGACAAGTCCCGCGGGCCTCATGGGACGTCGTATCGCGGACGGACCATGGACCGCAATAGCGGCCGACATTATAGGCCCGTTACCGCGAAGTAAGGCTGGGTTCCAATACCTCTTGGTAATCCAAGATCTCTTTACGAAATGGGTAGAGTGTAAACCCTTAAGAGCCGCGACGGGCCCAAAAATTATTGAGGCGATCGACGACTTAGTGATATCGCGTTGGGGAGCCCCGAAATTCTTGTTAACAGATAATGGTACCGAATTTGTAAATAAAATTATGAAGACGTTTGCCGAAAATCGACACATCACGCACACTACCGTACCTCCATATCACCCCCAGGCCAATCCAGTAGAACGAGTAAATCGCATCTTAAAAACAATGATTATCGCGTTTATCGAAAAAGATCACAGGGAGTAGGAGGAACACATCGCGGATTTCCGGTTCGCGTACAATACCGCCTGTCATTCCTCTTTGGGAGCCTCTCCCGCCTTCCTGAATCTTGGGCGTGAATTAGAGCCAGTACATTCAGTGAAACGCAGTCAGGGGGTTACCGAGATCGAACCGGGGGATACCGCAAAATGGGCAACCCGAATGGACATGCAAGCCTTAAGGGAATGGGTTATCGAAAACTTGGATAGAGCCTACGAGAGACAGGCTTCCCGGTATAACTTGCGTAGACGTAATCGCACGTTCAAGGTAGGGGATTTGGTGCTAAAACGCCAACATGTTTTGTCATCGGCGGCCCAAAATATAGCCGCCAAACTAGCACACAAATTCCAGGGCCCGTTTAAAGTGGTGCTCTCTCCGATGATTTACGAGTTGAGCACACTGGAGGGATCGCTCAGTGGTAAGGCCCATATACAAGATTTGAAACCTTACCACACTCCTGATACCGTATTTAGATGCCAAGGAATTTAATGGACCGGCGTGAGATGCGACGGATCTGGCGGGCCTTTTGATCGCGCCACAGATCCGTCTGGGAACATATAGAGTTCCATGATGAAGGTTTTTGAACGGATCTGGAGGACGTGGCCCGCCAGGTCCGCGCAGCCCGCTGGACAACAAGCGGGGCTGTGGTGCGCGAGTGGCCGTCTACAAGCAGCACCGCAGCACAGACGGCGTTCGCCCCGGGAACCACACGGGGGACGCAGACCATCCCGCCCGAGCTCGCCACGAGGACCACACCGGACCGGGGACGGGGGATGGCGAGAGGGACGCCGACCGGCTCCCCCGAGGCCGCCGAGGGGCCCACGTCGCGGGGACTTACCCGGTCCCAGGAACGCCTCGAAGAACCGGGACCAAGACGACGCCTGTCAGGATCGCCCTTGGGACGTCTGCCGCCGCGCCAACCATATGGGGTCGGGTGTTGGAACTGCGGTTCCCCCCGACACTCATACGCGGGGTGCCCTCTGCCCCGCACCGGCAATTTTTGTTACGGGTGCGGGCAGCGGGGGGTAACCCTGCGTGGTTGCGCGCGCTGCGGTGGCGCGTATCGGCGCACGGCGCCATATACCGCCGGAAGGGGCCCTCGAGCGCCCCGCTCTCCGCCACCGGCGAGGGACCAGTCGCCCCTCCGAGAGGGATGGCCCTGGGCGACGGAGGTGGGCGACGAATGGGCGGAACCGGCACCCCATTAGCGACTTTTGTGTTTTTTTTGTTTTCGTGTTTTTGTTTTATTTAGTACTTAACCTTATTTTTAAGTAATTCTAAGTCTAGTTCTCTATTCGGTTATAGTTGTTAAGGTTCGTTTTCTGTATACTTTTGGTCATTTTTAAGTTTAGCTTAATTCTAGGATTAATTTTCTTTCTTGTGATTTTGTTCTTCTTTTGTTTTGCTGAAATCCTTTCGTTTCGTTTTGTTTCTTTCATTACATACAGAACTTTTTTTTTTCCTTTCTTCTTTTCTTTTCGTTTCTCTTTTTTTTTTTTTTTTTTGGTTTCATTCTTTTTTATTTTTGACTTAAAGTCGACCCGGAGAGGGGTCGGAATAAACTAAGGTACTTACTACTGGGCTCCGAGTTCGATCAATTCCTCCTATCGCCTCCTACTCCCTCATCTCCTTACGGTTCGTAAAAGCGGAGATATCGGGTGGGAGAAAATACCGCGAGGGTTAAAGTCGAGAGCAGACCTTACGGAACGTGGAAACGCGCTACGGACTGTCGAGCTGCGGACACCTGGAAGAAGCCTGGAGGAAGATATAACCGCCTTATCGCAAGACTGAAGGGGAAGCTGCCTGAGCGACGGTCATCGGTGTGCCGGGTTCCGAAGTCCCCTCGACACCCGTCTGGGAAGGGGGAGTTGTGACGTGACGCTTTTGAGCTCCGTCACCATTGCTCTGTCGAGGGGAAACAGCGTGCGCGGGGTCGTTCCTCGCGCCTGAGAGGGAACTTAAAATAACCATACTTTGATTGTTTAGACTTATTTTAGTCTTAATGTAAGATCCGCGAATAAAGTGCGGCTGCTGTGCGAGCGTGCGTTATCTCCTTTGTACATGAAGATACAGCAAGATACCGGAAGGAGAGGAAGCCGTATAGGAAGATATCGGATATACCGCAGAAGATACCGAAGATACCGCAAGAAAACAAAAGGTCAAGTAATAAGGTCCCGCGCCGCCGCTCTTTATAATGTAATGGGAGATTAAATCTGCATTTTTTCAGATTGATAAAGAAACGGTAGCAAATCCAGACGACGGTGATGAAGGCAACTTTCCAGGCAGCTGACTGGAAAACAGAAATCTCGGAAGCAGACGCGGATACGGCCTGGCCAGCCGTTCACGTCCCCGATAATCGGCATCATCACAAGTTGCCGTCGCCCGTGGATTCTGGACCCCTGCGTAAGGGCAACGCCGTACAACAGCAGCAACTTTTGAGGGGGGCGGAGAATCAACCCCCATTTTTCCCGAAATTGACGAAATGCGCGGAAGATCGGCGCGGGATCCGAGGACCTCACGGAAGCACTTGAAATTCGTCACTGTTCGGTGAGCTCGTGCCACGAATACACGTGTGACGAACCACGAGGAAGCGACCCCGAAGGAAGCCATAGCTGACGATCAGTGTAAGCCGTCGCACAGGTAGCCTAATTATTGTTCATCCGGGATCAGTTGGCGTCGTTTAGGGATACCGTCGCAGGGCGACGAATATTTCGTAAAGCTACCGCGTAAAGTAATTGTACTTGTACCGTAATTGCCGGACGCCAGCTGTCCCCGGGTGTCGCGGATTTGTTCCTCTCAGGGGGTTCGCGCCGACAGTCTCGTGCCGTACCGTAGAATTTGATATCGTTAATTACCGGTAAATGTTGTTTCGTGTCATATTAAGCGTATAGGTTACCGTTATGTTACGTGCCGAAATCTAAGTCCTAGCGTGACGTGGCAATTTTGGTCGTTTCGTATCGCATATCGAAAGGCGGGATTTGCGCGAAAAATTTCTTCGCGAGCGTGTGTTACCGTAAATGAACAATTCGCTCTGCAAGAATATTTGTTAACGCGAAATCTCCGCTGAATCATCTTCCTGTTACCGCTTATTCAAAAATTCTGTTGTTCGACTTAGAGTCTTTGTTGCCGAGTACACAAGGTCGCGAGAAGACCGTTAAATAAAGCAAACAGTTCCGCATAAACATTGTTACCGCTACCGTTTTCCGAAGCCTTGGTTTTTCTGCCAAAAATATACCGGGAAATATTATCGCCGATTACCGTACCGTAAAATCGATTCGAGATATATCGAAATTTTTGAAGAGACGTGTGCCGTTGAAACGATACTAACAGGATACTCGATTATGATCTTCTATTCATTATCCGTTACTGTTGAGTAATTGTATCGCAAATTCCCGTCAACTAGAGTATTTAGTTCTGTTCGATTTAATATCGAGATTCGCGCGAGGCTCGTGCCTCGACCTGTGTTCCGAAGTCGTACGTGTTGGTTGTACGCCGACCGCGAGTTTTATCCTGTAGTCGATTACCGCTCATTATTAGTGAATTATTGTAAGAAATACCGTTCAATTTATATCGAAATCTTGCGACGGGTCTCACGACTCCGGCCGTGTTTGGAAATTTGACTGAGTATCGTATCTCGCGTATGCAAGATTATCCCGCTGTAAATTATTATTTGAGCTTCCGTATCGCGAGTTGAGAGATATTATCCATCACTTTATTACCGCTTTCATCGTTGTATTATAGTCACCCATTTTGAATAGATCGTTTCCGTTATCACGATCCCTGACCTTCGCGTCAGTCGTTACCAGTCAAGTCCTTTGTCTTTCAAACTCGGATCTTCGATTGTGTATATTCTGAGATTTATCTGTTCGTTCTTAGTTGTTTTTTTTGATACCGAATTATACATATATTGATCTTATCTCTGTTATACCGTTTACTATCTGTACCATTATTATTCTTTAATATATTTAGATAATTATAAGTAAAATAACTGACTGTCGATTATTTCTCTCTCCTAAATACTGTCTAGCGCTCTCTCTCGACATCTAATTCACAAAGAACTCTGCCCCTCTGCCAAATACTGAGCCCGGGGTTACCGGATCTTGCCGTTACCGTATCGTTATCGTGGCGCGGAAATATCGCGCCTGGCGCCCAATTACCTAAGTTACCGTATTATAAGTTACCGTATTTTCAGTTACCGCACGATACCGTTTCTCAGATACCCTACTGAATTTTTATAATCTAATTTTTATACCGGCCAAGACCTTGCACGCTGCCCCCTCGAGATCGGCGTTCTCGAGGCGGGCGACGGCGTCGCAACTTCTTTATTTCATTAAGGTCGAAAATTGACGGATACCCTGTATAGCTTTTATTCACGAAACCAGATAGTAGCTTCATTTCAAATAATATGCATAACTTTTCTATTCAGATAATTGCAGAAAAGTATTAATTATATTACATAAAATTAATTGCATAAAAATATTAATTTTTAGTTGCAACATATAATATATTACATATTATAACATATATTATAATATATAATATATTATAATGCAATTATATATTATATATTACATATATTATAAGCATAATTAGTATGTGACATTCTTTGCAATGTTATTTTCAATTTGAGATCTTTAATGTCTTGCATGCTGTCTTATCTTCATATTAATTTTTTCATTTAATAATAATAATGTTAGTTAATAATTTTATCAATATTTCTTATTACATTTAACATAGAACGTGTGCAAACAAAAAGTTCTAGAGATAAAAATTTATTTCTCGTTGACATTAGTAAGTATGACGTAAAGATCACAATTACAATTGAAAAAATTGCATAAATAAAAAACTAGCAAATCTTCACGGGGAAATCTATGTGTCGATTTCCTTGAAGTATATTGACGTCTTTTGTCTTTATAATTTTTATTGACGTCCTTTTTGTGGTTTGTTATAAAACACTGTTGTGTATGTGTGTTATATATTTGGTATTCGTTTACATCTTTTACTTTAAATATTTAATATTGAATACCACGTGCCAACAAATCATAAGATAAATAAATGCATTTCATTAAAATTTTTGTATTATTCGCATCTTACATCATTGATCATTGATAATAAGAAATAATTTAATATGATTTCCCAATTCCATGACATACTCGCTAACTTTTAATTTTATAATTTTTTTTCTTTCTTTCCGTGTGAGATTTGTTAGTTTATATTTATGCAATAATTTTAATTGTAATTGCGATCTTCCATTGGGAAATTCATATTTCTTTTTCTTATTAAAAGTAATAAATTTATTAGGTTCGAAATTTATTTGTACAATGATCGATTTCTAAGACACTAATAATATAAAAATAATAAAGAAAATGCTTTTGTACTTTTGTACACAAAATGTAAAATAAATTTTAAGTACGTTCTATATTTTTTCTTAACTGTGCTCTATTTTTTTGTAAAATTTTATTTGTTTGACAAGTTTTTTACTTTTCTGTTAAATGCATCGATTGTCTTTTCAGCAGGATTATTATATCGTGTACGGGAATATATTTTAACAGTTAATAAAAACTTTAATGCTTGTATGTGATGATTATAACACTTATCATTTATATTAAACCATTTAGCATGCACTTTATTTGTTGCATACATATCCTCATTTGCAATCTTTTCAAGGACTTGTGTGATGTCCAATGATGTTGCCACGTACGATTAAAACTCATCAATTGTTTTGATGACATCGGTAAAGAGGCTTATTGGTCGTGCTAATTTCGTAACTATTAGAGCATCCTCATCTGTTGATGCATCCGCATCGTTAGGATATTCATGATATATTTTTCGTTTGGCATCGCGTCTTCCATTGGCGTTTTCTACATTGCACGATAGTTTTGACAATTATTTCTTTCAATACATCGTCGAGCCACATATGGTTCTTGGACATCAACGCCTAGTGGGACTATAAGTGGCTTGATTATTTGTACCTTGATCACATGTTACTAGTTTCAGTCAGTACTCGTTTCAATCAATTTATCCAGACACATCTTGACTAGTAAACTATTTCATGTGATCTCATACATTTGTCTGCAAAAAAATATGCCAATGGTTGTCGCCATGGATGATGTGCATTCAGACTATCAAGGCAAAAGACAAAGACATTTGGTTCCTTTTGCTTTTCTGCCCAGAGCTCCTAAATCAACAAGACCTTCTATCTGGTCCAGTTTTGAGGAATATTCTTCATAGCTTTTATAAACATATCATCTCATTTTGAAGCACACACTCTTTCTTCTTCAGAGATTTGTGCAATTTTTTCTTTTAATTTTTTAAATATAATATCACAAAATTCTGGTTTTATATTGTATTCATTTCTATCCATTTTCTAATTGTTCTTTGTCCAGCAAAAATTACAACCTGCTTTCTTTAAACGGCAAAATACTGAGGCTGAATAATAATATAATTGCTTGAAGCTAATAATAATATAATTGCTGGAAAGCATTTTCTCTTCTTCAGTATATCGTGTATGTGACATGTGCAGTTGTAAATTTATCATGATTTTTGCCACAGGATGTAATTCTTGTTCATTTATTAAATTCTGTAGCATTTTTTTTCTGTTTTTTCTTGTTTGATTTTTTACAATTTTGTACCATACATAGCAATTGATATTTTAAGCGTTTTATTTTTTGACGTAAATTGAAATTTTCTATTCTTAATACTGTTATTATTGTTTTTGGGTTGTTTTTTTTATTATTATTATTATTATATTATTTTATTATTATTATTATTATTATTTTTATTATATATATTTCAGATTAACTATTATCTTTGTTTTTAACGTTTTGATGTATAGGTGGCTTCAAATGCATCCATTCCATTACGTCTTCCTCCTCTGCAGACATTTCAAAATTTAAAATTGCAGATCTGTATGTTCGCAGAGTACACTCTTGAAGTACTTGTTCTTCTATCTTGTTTCCATTATTAGGAGAAAGTACTATTGTATGTCTTTCTTTCACTTCAATATTTTGTTCATTTACGAGTGATTCAGCGTTATTATATGCAATTGGTATAGCATCTCGTATCAATCGTACTTTTGTTGCGTTTGTGATGTGTCAGAGAAATGATCTTCACATAATCCCAATTTTCCAAGGGTATTATCGGATAGTTTATATCAGTATTTCCTGTAACAGAAATATGACAAAATCAATTAAACTTACGATTACATGCGTATTTACTTGAAGTATATACAGGATGTTCCATTTTAATTGTGCATCTCGATTAACATCACAGAAAGTGAAAGATCGAATGAAAAATGTTTTAGACAAATTGTAGTATTCAAAGGGGGACATTTAACAGTGAATCATATTTAACCTTGAATGAAGGTGCTAAAGTTATATGAAGTTAAACTTTTTTTTTTTAAATGCAACTCCCTATTTTTCATTGCTCGAGAGCTTTCTAAAACACTATAATAAAGTTTTTTTTGTTAAATACTTTTCGAGTTATGAGGTTTGAAATAATTTTGTAATTTTATATAAACTATAAAATATCTCGACAATATCTCTAATTTTATATACCCTCTAAAATATTCATTTAAGGAGGGAAATCACATTAGACGGTTCAAAAATCGATTTTTCTTTTATTGTATAATCATAAATCGTTAGTATAACTATTCAAGATTATGTTCCCAAAATTTCAAAATGAAATTCGAAGTCCTTCCTATGCTATGAGTATAAAAGGAAGCGCCCCTCAGCTTACTGCTGGAGCGCACAGCAGGTAGAATGGAGCGGTCGCTCAGGTAGTCCCTTTACTTACTTGGCTCAATATGATACATGTACTATGGGATATTAGAAGGGAAGGCAGGGTATTTTTTCAGATGTTTTTGTTTGTAAATGCTCACTATAGAGGTCTTGTGTAGAAGCGTTATCGGCATTATTTTGAATATATTTCGGTAGAGATTAACGTCGTTGGTTAATGTCAGTTTTGGCCATCCACGTGTGTGTTGAAAGTTACAAGAGAAATATGTCTTCCCATCCAAAAGGTGACCATTCTAGCTAATTATCGAATTAGTAGATCACGTAAGAGATCATTCCATGGAAATCAGCATTCTAACAAAGGAACAAGTTTCACTGAAAATGAAAGTGCTAGCGCAAAAAAACTGCAGAGTGCTACCAGTGAGAATGTGATTGTGAAGAAGAACATTGTGAAGAAAAAGAGGGATTGCTATATGGTGCTGGAATCGCAGATTAAAAGGTAAGCACTTTATATAATTTACTATTGTCTCGAATTTTTGGTTTTCGGTAATTTTTTTTTCAAACGCATTTTTCTCGAAATGACTTTTTTTCGACTTGAGTGCACTCTAGCTCAAAAAATTATTGACCGATCCTTATAAAACAAAGTTGTGGTTATTCTTTATTAAATTATCTATCAATTGAGCCAACTTTTGTTATGATATCATAATTTAAAGTGTATTTTTTATTTGAAAAAGAAGGAAAAAAAACGGTGAAATTGAGATTTTTTTTTCAAATTCTCGTAAAACATTCAATTTTCAACGTTTTTAGCTGAAACCTGGTTCACCTAATAAGAAAACATGTTAATAATGTATGAAAACCTTCGTTTTGCTTTCAGATCAAAATTGTGACCTCCACATTGCACGCAAGCAACTAACTCTGACGACCTTCGATGGGCGGCAGCTTATAACTTTGACATTTCCGTCAAAAACGACTTGAAAAAAATTTGAGATGTAGTTTAAAACATGAATAAAATGACCTCAAAGCTTAAATAAATTCTAATTATTTTTTCTGTCTCAAAAAAAATTTACAAGAAAAGCTTAAAAATCAGCCTCGTAATGTGGTCTTCCCCCTTAAAGTACTTAAATATCCCCCTCGAAAATAAAATTAACGTCTTGACATTTTTTGCAGAAAAAATAGTCAATCATGAAATAAACGAGTGGAAAGTTTAAAATGAACACCCTGTATGTACATTTATTATATTAATAATTATTAACACGAAGATGACAATAACTGTCAAATAAAATGAATCATAGTTCACTTGAAGAGGAAAGGGAATAAAGTTTGTGGAAATTGTAAAAGAATTTGAGTACAGGCCTTAGTTTCTGAAAAATTTACAAAAATTTTTTAAATTGAGCGTCCGCCCAGCAATACGTTAAATACATTTAGCAATTAAGTTGAACACATTAAATTTTTGTAACTGCATCGATGAGTTTGAATTCCCACAATATCAACTTTTTTTTATAGCAATTACTATATTTTAAAATGTAATTAATTTTATAATGTAATTTTACTTTGTAGCCCTAATTTTTCTTTAATTGTTTTATAATAAAAATATTAATAATCAATATTAAATATTGAAAAAAAAAATATATATATATATATTGTGACGTGACACTTGGCGGTCCATCACAAGGATCGCGAGATCTGACCGGTATTATTTTTGGGCCCTCGTTCTCTTCTGATTTAAGGAGAGAGAGCGAATATTAGAGGCGAGGGTAGGCTCGCCTCCCCCTTATTTAGAGTTAATTATAAGAGTAGAGTTAAGCAGACGTGAGGAAGGACGTTGACGAGATCTCATCCAGTGACTCGACCCGCAGAAGACCAGATCAGAAGACGTGCGGAACGAGTGGAGGCGCCGAGTAGGAGGAGAATGCCGAGCTAAATATCCATATCCGCTTTTATAAATTAAAACATCCATCTAAGGCTATCGCTGCCGCCTCTGTAAATCTCCATATGACCAGCAGGTACGAGGAACAATAGCGGGGATCCCGAAACGGAGTCAGTTCGGCCGGATTAAGCGCTACCGAAAAACCATAAAAGTAACGGCGAGCGGCTATCGGAAAGATACCTCACACCGAGCTGTAATTGAAGAACTGAGGAAATTCTGAGAGGAAACAGGGTTGCAACAGGCGCAAATACGGCCTTGAAGGCCACAGGAGTAATTGAGACCCGCGACGATCCTGAGGATTGCGGAAGCGCCACAAGTGGCCTAGTTACGAATTAATTGCCGGCACGATTCCGACGGGTCTTCCGCTGACGGGCCATCACTATTCGGCGGACCAGTGTAAGAGTACGACGGCCCAGATTTAACGATTGTCTGAGTGGATGTCGAGAAAGCCGAGAACCAAGGAGTCATTGGTGAGACGAGCGTCGATCTCCTCAGGTCGTTTTATCGTTAGAGTATCAGGTAGAATAAGCGAACAGAGTCCGTGCCGAATTGCTGCCGTTGAAAAATTCTTAACGCGAGATTAATTCGAGTTACGAGAAGTGCGTAGTAGAATGCGACGGCCGGCCGACATACTTTGTTCGAGCTACAATAATATTAAGTGCCCTCTCTCCCGGTTAAGCGCCGACAGTCAAATTTATTGTCTTTTCTTCTTGCGATTATTGTTGCTTGTAAAATTTTGTGTAAAGTAGCTTGTGATACGACGAACTCACACACAAAAGCGATCGCGATATTTGATAGCCGGCAGATGCGTTGCGGCATCGACTCGCGTATCTCTGCGATGTGAATTGTTCGGTTCGTTATTATAGTTTATTGTTTGCGTTTTTGATATTTTACTACCGTTAATTGTTCACGCTCATGTTCGATCGTTTGTCTTATGTAATTGCTTAGTCGCTCAATTCTTCTGTTATTACCGTAATTCTGTATTATCTGTATTTTTGTATTATCTGATCGACTCACGTTAATAATCGATTCTATTAATATCGCGTTTTGACGAATTTAACTACCGTCAATATTGGCTTACAACAGACGGATGTCATTACTAGAAGCATCGTCGCGGTATTTATTATTAATAATTCAAGCGGAATTTGTAGCTGCCGAGACTCTGTGACGTCTCGTTTAGCTCAATATTCCAAGACTTTCTTACGCTGCTTTTTCTATCGCGTGACACGTGATACCGCGGTGATCGCGCTCGAATGCCGACCCGTCGCTGACGGAAAAATTTGCTTTAATCGATTGTAAAACATCTTGCAATATCTACGTGAATCTGTCTCATGTTAAACTTTATCTATTTATTAAATATATTCATTCTTGTTATCCTAATATTTTGTCTTATTTGCAGCCACCTTGTATTCTCGATCTTTCCTTGTTAATTATTAAAATAGACCGCCCCCTCTGCCATTTCCGAGACGGGATTAGCCGATCGTCCGTCGCGATTAATTAAGTAGCGTTTTCCGTGTTTATTATATCGAATTAATTTTTTTTGAAGTGGTGCGGATTAAACTGGCGCCCAAAAACATTTGGAAATAAAATTGAGTAGAAATCGCGCCGAAGGTGTGCCGTGGGCCAACAACACCGGCCAGATCTCATTATCAGCCCTAATTAATAAAATTTACGGTCACAATATATATATATATATATATATATACACACACACACACACACACACACACACAGAGAGTGTTTCAGACCACCCGTACCACCCATTTAAAAACTAGAGAAGTGGTTATTTAAAAAAAATAAGAACATTTTCTTTATAAATCGGGTGCACTCTATTAAATGGTGATATTTTCAACTTCTGGTTCCGGCCGGAAATAGGCGATTCAGACCGGAAGTGCATTTTTTAAAAATGGAACCCCCTATTTTTCATTGCATATTCTTGTAGCCTTACCTCGAGAGCTTTCCAAAACACTATAATAAATTATTTTTCCATAAAGTGGTTTTCGAGTTATGAGGCTTAAAATCATTTCTTAATTTTACATAAACTATAAAATATCTTATAAAATATTCATTTTTCGATTATCTTACAATACTTTAATACTTTTATGTACAAAATAATGAGAGGAATCAATTGGTGTAAAGAAAACATACAGTTGTTTTTAAAAAAAAATATGGAATTGTTAATTCAAATTACATATTTTTTCTTAGAAACAACTATGTATTTTCTTTATTTTCCACAATTGATTCCTCTCATTATTTTGTACATAAAAGTATTAAGGTAAAATAATCGAGAAATGAATATTTTATAAGTTTATTTGTATATTTTATGGTTTATGTAAAATTATGAAATGATTTCAAGCCTCATAACTCGAAAAGTACTTCATGGAAAAATAATGTATTGGAAAGCTCTCGAGGTAACCTACAAGAATATGTAATGAAAATAGGGGATTCCATTTAAAAAAATGCACTTCCGGTCTGAATAGCTTATTTCCGGCGGAAACCAGAAGTTGAAAATATCTCCGTTCGATAGAGAACACCCGATTTATAAAGAAAATATTTTTACTTTTTTGAAACCACTTCTCTAGTTTTCAAATGGGTGGTACGGGTGATCTGAAACACCTTGTATATATACTATAAGGATTATAGGGAGAGTTCTAACCTAGGTCCTCTCACGGGGTTGAGGCGCGCGGGGGATTACGGAGGCGTGGCAGAATGTTAGATGTTAGATGGCGTGTTAGATGTTTTATCGCAATATTATATTACATGCCCGGCTGATAAACAGTATTGCGTACGAACATGTTTGGTTTATAAATAATATAAACATCAGCATTTCTTTGAAATGCATCGCGTGCGAGAATAATGCGTGCGAGGGAGAGGGAGCGATGGCGCGAGGAGAACGCGTGCGAGAGAGAGAGAGAGACTTAAGATTAACGCATGAGAGAGAGAACGATACTTATAACTAGCGCAGGAATGGGAACGCAAGAAGAAGTCTGTAAATAATCACATTTTTTCCAATTAAAATATACAATTTAAAATACAATATAAAATGTGTATGACTAATAAAATAATAAGTATAAAATAATAAGAAAAAATATAAAATATAAAAAATTTAATCCGTTATATTATAGAATGCCCAAAGCTCATCAAAATTTACATAACAATCGTCATTATGATTTCTACTTAGATCTCCATTCAGATTATTTCGTTTTCCACTCTGATTTCCATTCTGATCTCCATTCAGATTTTTCATCTCTCCTGAAACATTCTCCTATAAAAAATCACCCAAAAATAATTACTTGAATATTTTAAATTAATTTCGTAATTATATTAGCAAAAATTATCCGTTACCTGTACATTCTCTTCCTGTTGCTTTTTCTTTTCATATGCATACTTTTTGTATATAATTTCAGGCGGACATTTGCATTTACGAGATTTACATTGTGTACAATACCGCGTTATATATAATAATTTATGATGATTACCAGCAATGCATTTTCTAAAATCATCATATTCAATATTATGATAAAAATCATTCCAGATTATTAAATCTATGTACGTTTGGTTTATGCCCGTTGAGATACGTATATTTATACACGGCGTGTATGTGCACAGTCATTGATACACCTATCTACCCAACTGTAATCGACATTTTTATATATTGGGACCTTGAATAAGTTCTCGCTGTTTTTTTGTGAAAATTAATGCTTTATTTTAAAAAAGTCGTAAAAAACATGTCACTGAAAATATTGTCCATCGCTAGCCACTTCTTTTTTCCATCTTTCTGGCAGCATTTGAATTCCACGTCGGAAAAACGACACGTTTTTTGAGGCTATCCAAGAGTCGACCCATTTTTTAGCATCTTCATAAGAATGTAAGTGCTGGTCAACCAGGCCATCGATCGGAACAAGTGATAATGAGAAGGTGCAATGTCTGATGAATATGGCGGGTGGGGTAGGACTTCCCATTTAAGTGTTTCCAAGTAGGTTTTCACCGGTTTTGCAACATGTGGCCGAGCGTTGTGTTATAGTCCGAGAGACTATAACTTATTATACCATTATAATAGAATATATAAGAGAACATTCGCGAACCGTGCAAAACCGCCATCTCAGCAAACCACGCGCGAGAACGCTCGCCGGAAACGCGAAAGACGAAGGAATTCGACTTTGAACCTCCTTCGCTTGCATTTGGACTTTGGACGCCACAAAGAACCCCTATGACCATACATGGTCATGTCGCTAGGCGATCCCCTCCAAAACACCCCCGAAACCGAGGAAATAAAAGCCGTCCACCGCGAATCCGCGGCGGACAGTCGTTAATTATAAATCAAACAACAACTAGTACGAGATCGAGGGCTAACTGCGATACTGTGTAACGATTCACTCAAAGAATTATTAAACGCTCTAAATCTAAGACGAGGCGACACAGGGAAGGACGACGAAGAGAGGGCTCAAAAGAATCTGACTAATGTCGAATAAATGAATATATTTGTATAAAAGAAATTTATAATAAAAGTTGCACAAAAAATCCAGGAATTAACTTGAAATACCCGGCTACCCCACACCCTGTGCCGCGTCCGGCACAACATTTCTGGTGGCAGCGGTGGGATAGCCGATATCGAGGACCATCCTGGATCCTTAACGCCTGCAACAAAAGAAAATACAAAATTAATAAACTGGAAAGAGCAACTGCTATATTAAAGCAGATAGTCTCAACCAGCACGCAATACACACGGACGACAGTGATAAGGAAATCACGGCCAAGGCAACGCAACGCAGACGGACAACGCATCGCCGACGGATAGCGCACCAACACGGGACAACGACCCACCAGCAGCATCAACAGTCGAGCGATACGATAAGCGACCCGATAAGTTACGACCATGCGAATCACCGTACTACTACTGTAAGTCGAACTTTATTTAAATGTCAGCATCGTCAAAACAAGTAAAATTTAAGAGTCCGCGATTTCTGAGCGTGCCAGCCCGATTGGCAAATAGATTCGGAACTGTAACTCCGATACGAGTAGCAGAAGAAGCTGCTCGCGATATTCGTAGAAGCGTGTGGAAAAATTTAGAAAAACATTATTCGAGTTCTAATTCGTCTGAGGAACACGAACCGAGAAATAACGATAATTCGGTACAAGACGGACCAAGTCGCGTTACAGTACGGAGAAATTATTCACCGATATCAGTTGATATTAGTTTATTCGAGCCACGTGCGCAAGTGAATATGGAAAACGAAGCCGTCGATAGAGAAATCGAGCGCATGCGAGCGCAACAGGCCGAACTAAACGCAGCCGCGGCCTATGAGGACGCAGGTCAGCCGGCCGAAGGAACGAGTAACGTATTACTCGCCGAACTCGTACACAGTTTCCGCGAAATGCAAACCGAAATGCAGTACATGCGCGAACAAATACAACAAACCGCACAAGCAAATTTAAACGAAACGCGAGTAAACGCAAACACTGCCCCACTCGACGTAACGTACGGACGCACTCAACGCGATATACGAAACCGACGTAGCGCAGCCCCACACTATGTATCATTAAAAGAAGCGCGAACAATGATTCCCGAGTTTGATGGGACGACGCGACATAGATTACAGGAATTTTTAAACGCTTGTACGTACGGTACAAAATATTAATCCCGCGGACGAAGAATCGTTAATACAAGCAATCTTATATACTAAATTAAGAGGTAAAGCCATGCAAGATTTCGAAACGCGAGATATCCAGACATTTGAAGAATTAAAAACACAACTCGAAACTTGCTATCAAGCGAAGCAAAGTACAACACACTTACAAATAGAATTTAATTCTTTAAAACAAAAGTCAAGCGAAACTGTCCATGCATTCGGCCAACGTGTCGATATGTTAGCCATGAAACTATATGAGTCCATGGTGGAAGGAGAAGAACGGCCTCCTTCATTTAAACAAGCAATACAAGAAACCATTAAAAAACAAGCGCTAATAAATTTTCAAATCGGATTACGCGATGAATTAAAAATTCTTGTGCGATCACAAAGATATACTTCGCTCCAAGAAGCGATAAATGGCGCGAGCGCGGAGGAGAAGCTTATCGGCCCGTCTGTAACACGAGCATCCGGCTTCTCCTATAAAAATAAATTCGACGACCAACTCGAGATACTAACATACAATGTTATAAATGCGGAAAATCTGGACACTACGGACGCGATTGTCGAAGCAGTAATAAATATACATTACCAAAACCGGAAAAATCCACGCGAATAAATACTTTGAATAAATTTTGCAAATATTGTAAAAAGACAGGACACACCCGCGAGGAATGCTGGAGCCTGAACGGACGTCCTAAAATAAATAACACTAATAATAACCGTAATTCTAAGCCGGTTAATCAAATAAAACATAAAGAAAGCGAGCGTGAGCAAAGGACTCCGCATAGACAGAGAAAAAAGAGCACCGACTCCCCAAGTGATAGCGAAGAAGAAGAAGAGGAGGAAGCGAGAAGGAAACAACCGCGACCTGCCTTAGAGTATTGCGTGACGCATATAAAAAATAAGCACACAGCCAAGGACGAGCTACTGCAGGTGTCACTATCAATCCGTGAAGTAAAAGGCGAAATGATAAATATGCTGTACGATTCCGGATCAACAATTTCCCTAATTAAATTGAAAAATTTAAAGGACGATACACCTGTATACGAAAAGAAAATTGCCCTCACAGGAATCAGTGGACATAAATTATACACACTAGGGAAAGTGTGTATAACGGAACGCGACAATTATACTCAACAAACGTACTATCAAGCATGCATTTTATGTCGTAAAGGATGACATAGCAATAGAGCATGAAGGAATTTTAGGAATAGATTTCCTTAAAAAACAAACAGCAGCCTGCGATTACAAACGAAACCAAATAAAAATAAAGGATAGTATATTAAAATTACATCCATGCAGAAAAATAATTCTGAAACCTCGCAGCGAGACAATTATTAAAGCAGCTGTAAATCAGAATCATATAGGAATAGTCCGAACAAGCGAAGCAGCCCCAGGAGTATATATTGGAAACGGCCTGGTGGAACCAAACAATTTTTCATGTCCTGTGAGTGTGATAAACACGACAGACAAAGAGATCGAAATGCCCACTCCAATAGTCACACTAGAAGACATGGAGGAAGATACAGAGCAAATAAATAAAATAGAAACAAAAGGGAAGGCTAAAAATGCTATTTCTCGTAAACAACAAATTTGACAACTACTGCGAACTCAACATTTAAATAAAGAAGAAAAACGAACACTGTTAGAAATCTGTGAAGAATACAATGAAATATTCCATCTGGAAGGAGAACTGACATGCACCGCGACGGTCGAGCATGAGATAAGCACACGTGCCGACACCGCGCCGGTGAATGTAAAACCATACCGATTACCCGAGAAACATAAGGCGGAGGTAAATCAGCAAGTACAAGAAATGCTGCAAAATGAAATTATCAGGACAAGCACGAGTCAATGGAACGCACCATTATTAGTAGTACCAAAGAAAACAGATGCATCAGGAAAACCGAAACTCCGAGTAGTCATAGACTTCCGGAAATTAAATGAATTAACTATAGGCGACTCATTCCCGTTGCCTAATATTACTGATATTCTAGACCAACTGGGAAATGCAAAATATTTCAGTACATTAGATCTAGCGTCAGGATATCCAGCACCAGATCCCAATGGCTGAAAAAGATAAAAATAAAACAGCTTTTTCAACTCCCTACGGACATTACGAATATAATCGAATGCCGTTTGGATTAAAGAATGCACCAGCGACTTTTCAAAGGCTGATGAATTCAGTGCTAATGGGAATACAAGGACTTAGATGCCTGGTCTACCTTGATGACATCGTCATATACGGATCAAGTTTACAAGAGCACAACAAGCGATTAAAAGAAGTTATGCAAAGACTGCGAAAAACTCACTTAAAATTACAGCCAGACAAATGCGAATTTTTACGCAAGGAGGTAATATATTTGGGCCATATTATTTCCGAAAACGGAATATCTCCAGATCCATCGAAGTTAACAGCAATAAAAGAATTTCCGACGCCGAAAAAAGTCAAGGATATTCAATCCTTCATAGGATTAGCTGGATATTACAGAAAATTCATCGAGAATTTTTCAAAGATCGCAAAACCACTAACAAAATTAACTAAAAAATCGGAAAAATTTATTTGGACAATGGAACAGCAAGCAGCATTTGAAACATTAAAAGAGAAACTAATGACTGCACCAGTGCTGGAATATCCTGATTTTACAGAAGAATTTATTGTGACCACTGATGCCTCCGACTATGCGATCGGAGCAGTGCTATCACAAGGAGAGGTAGGCAGCGACCGACCGATTGCTTACGCCAGCAGAATATTAACAAAGGCGGAGCAAAATTATAACACTACGGAAAAAGAATTATTGGCAACTGTATGGACTGTTAAACATTTTAGACCATACATATATGGAACAAAATTTAAGATTATCACTGACCATAAACCTTTAATATGGTTGTTCAATGTAAACGACCCCGGATCGAGACTAATCCGATGGAGATTAAAACTCGAAGAATATGATTACGAAATCATACACAAGGCTGGAAGAGCAAATGCCGACGCCTTAAGTCGCAACGCGATACCGGGACCATTGCTGGAAAAGGATAAAGAAATTCTAAAGATAGAAGAAGAAGAAACAGATACTGATAATATAACAACATACACAGAAGAAGAGAAAAAACAGATATTATCAGAGTATCATGATACACCTATAGGAGGGCATCAAGGAATTGAACGAACGATTAAAAGAATCCGCTTACAACATAATTGGAGAGGATTAACTAAAGACGTAGAACAATATATCGCGAAATGCGAATCGTGTCAAAAAAATAAATTATCAAGAAAAAATAAAGTTCCTTTAATAATCACCGACACGCCTAATAAACCATTTGAAAAATGCGCGCTAGATATAGTAGGACCGCTAACTATAATAATGGAAATAAATATTTATTAACCTTCCAAGACAATTTAACTAAATTTAGTAAAGCTATTCCGATCCCAAATCAAGAAGCGAATACTATCAGCAAGGAATTTGTTACAAAGATAATTCTTGAACACGGAATACCGGAAAAAATTTTGACAGACCAAGGAACTAATTTTATGAGCGAGATCTTTAAAAACACGTGCAAACTATTAAAAATAAACAAAATACAAACAACCGCGTATCACCCAGAGAGTAATGGCGCGTTAGAACGATCGCATCGAACGCTAGCAGAATATTTAAGACACTATATAAATGAGGACCAAACAGACTGGGACGAATGGATACCGTTCGCGATGTTCACGTATAATACGACGCCGCACACTACTACAGGATATACACCCTTCGAATTGATGTACGGACATCAAGCCGAAATTCCGACAGCGTTAACAAAACCGCCTAAACCAACATATAATTATGATGACTATGCGCAAGAACTAAAAGAAAGACTACGCGCAACAAACCAACTCGCAAAAGAACATATAAAAGAAGAAAAATGTAAAGCCAAGAAACAATATGATAAAAACACAAAAGAAGCACAATTTAAAATAGGGCATAAAGTGTTAGTATACGACGAGACACTACGACGCGGAAGATCAAAAAAGCTAGAATCGTTATGGACAGGACCGTATACGATTTTAGAAAAGAACTCTGACGTAAATTATACAATAAAAAAGGGAAGGAAAACGATACGCATGCACACCAACAAATTGAAACTATTTATAGAACACTAATAAACACAAAATAAATACACACTAATAATAAATAAACTCACTTACCCATGTGGGCGACCATGTCCACGACCTGCGGGAGGCAATCGCTCCGGTAAACGCAAGGCTGCAGCAAGGACCCTTCCCCTGGGCACCACGTTTTGGCCACCCCGATCCAGGCCACCACCCCGGCCCAAACGCAGGAGGCGCTCCACACGCTGATGCGCCCGCATAGCGCCCAGATCCTCAAAATTTCGGGCCTCCTCCGCACGAAAAATTTCTAAGAAATCCCATTCCCACTCAAGAGACTCACGAGCGAGAGGAACCATCTCCTCAACTACACGCACGCCGGAGTCAAAATTTACGGTGACCCGTAAAGATAACGGGCCACGCAAATATACCCGCACACAGACCTGTTCGAACCGGTCGCGCGGTAAAGGCAAGCCACCGGATAAATCCCGCATTCGAGGCAAATCGGCCTCGCAAACCTCAATGTCGTCACACGGAACTTCTTCCGACGAAGATGGATAAGACGACATTACCAAAATCTTTTTTTTTATTAGCCAACTGTCCAACGACTAGCAAGAGACTGAAGCTCGCGAAGGGACATAATACATAGCAGAGCTAAGTTGAGAAAGATTAAAACTAATCCCACACTGATAAAATTAGCAAGAAATAAAAAATATGATACTCACAGTGTATAATGCAATACCTAACATATATACTTACAGAGCACTGATATGGGAAATCAGCCCCGTTCTCACTAGGGAAGACGAGAACCGTCTTCCGTTCGAGATCCTAGAATAGAACAAACACAACCCGGGGATCTACTATGAAAAACTCGGACATCTATATCAAACCGAGTAAACCTGGAAACTAGTCATCAAATTCGACATAACGGAATTAAATGATCGAACCTGCCAAATCAACCAATATATTAAACAAACTAACGAAATGTGCAAAGAAATAAAACCAGAAAATAGCATAAAACAAACGTGCGATAATTTAAAAAATATTATTAATAATGATTCAAATAATCTAGATAAAATAATAACATTAATAAATACATTATATAAAGTTAAGTCAGATAAACGTAGAGGCTTAATCAATGGCGTAGGCTCTATCACAAAAATCCTATTTGGAATAATGGATGAAAATGACAGAAAATTAATAAACGAACAAATAGGATTATTAGAAAACAAACAACAAATCTTAGAACACGTCGCAAAAAACCAAATTAAAATTTTAAACTCCACCATAATACATCTAAACAAATTGGAAAATATATTAGATTATAATGGAAAACTAATTAATCACTATATTAGAGATTATACTACGCGAGAAGAAATAGACGAACATTTTACGGTAATAATAGCGATGATAAATAATTTAATAAGAGATGCGAAAGATATCTTAGAATATCTAACATATATACGTCAGGGTAAAATGCATCCATTGCTAACACCCATAACTGACATTATAAATCAACTAAAGGAAGCCGTACTTCAATTACCACGAGGCTCATATTTCCCCTTTGAAATTAATCAAAATGAATGGGTAACGATAGAAAATTTTATAAAAATAAATGCGTATTGCGAAAAATCGAAAATATATACAATATTAAAATTCCCCATCATTACGCAACCTATGTACGAAATTTTTAATGTCATTCCGTTACCAACAACCGACTATAAAAACAAATTTGCTTATATAGAAATAGAGAATAAGCTAATGATTGTAAATAAAGAAATGCGTACCTATTTAAGTTTAACAAAACAAGATCTAACTAATTGTATAAATAAAAATAAACAATACATATGCGAAAGCAATCATCCGATATATCACTTAAATATAAATACGTCGTGCGAAATAAAAATATATGTATACGAAACAGATCATCGAGAATACTGTAACGTAAAACACGTAACAGTAAACCATACGATATGGATTGACTTACGTCAACCACACTCCTGGCTATACTCGACAGCATCCGAACAGCAAGCCACAATCGTTTCGCCGTAAGTCTCAACAAGAATTCTGTGTGCTTCAGCTGCAGATTTTTTTTGAATAAAGTAGTGCAGTAAAATTCCCCGCAAATACTCTTTTTTTGGCACGAAACTCGACATATTAACACTATGAAAAAAAAAAGTTGTTTACACTTCGGCGCAATGACATACACTGAATTTCAAGCTTGCTTATAGTACTTCCCTATAGATGCGTTACCATCTTAAATTACACGCACGCAGTTCTGGTAACATCATCTGTTGGAAAACAGCGAGAACTTATTCGAGGTCCTAATATATAAACATGGTTACACTCAAATAAACATGGTCACATTCAAATATTTGATCGCAATTATAGCGTCTAATACATTGGTATTGCCACCCATCTTCTGAGTCTATGATTCGAGTAATTTTACGTTTACTGCCGAAATAAGAGTAATCATCATCATCATCGTACACATCAATTGAGAAGTGTGTCTTTCGAATTTCATGAAAAATTTTCAGTTGTACATGATCAGGCCATTCGATATACCCATCCTCGTACATATTAACCTCGGCTTGTCTGACGAAACGTTGCTTACGCATACTTCATATGCCTAATTCTCGATCGCGCATATATTGTGTTATCGACATCTGTTTAGTGTTCGATTTTTCCATAGCACTATTGTTGTCATCTCGGAAAAGGGTGATTATGCGCCTCCATTCGTCTATACGTGTTTGCAGCTCCATTGTTGTAATATGAAAAAATATTCACTTCTTCACTTTCGATTTCTCGACTCGCGCACTGCCAAACTCTTTGACAAGGCAGCGAGATCTCGATACAAGATCGTATAATAGAGATGTGACATTATCGCCATATCGTCGTAAACGCCTCGTAAAAAGTACGCGCGGTCCCATATATTTATCGAAAGTATAAGCAATATTGTATTGCATGTCCGGTTGATAAACAATATAAACAAATAGTACCTCAGAATCATCTTTCATGATTTTTTTCTCGGAAGAATTTTTAACGTATCAGCGCCGATGTTCGGCTGCTTTATACCCTTGCTTCCGCCGCTCATATATCAACGCCGATGTTCGGCCGCTTTGCGCTTTCGCGGTACACCTCTCACCCCCGATATAGGTAATTCTAGATTTTTTCGTTCGACGTATCCTTATCTCTCTTTCTTTCTTAGTGTTTGCTCTCTCATGATAACTCTCTCTCGCAAGGAGCTATGCATGAAAGCTGGGATAGGCAAACGCAAAGAAAGTACACCATGATATAGTAAACTTAAAACTCTTTATTCATGTTTTTATATATTTTTTTTGTCTTACATATTATATGGACTAAAAGCTAAAGCCGCCAGCTCGCAATTGACCAGTTGATGCTTGTTGAAAGCATCACTCGCGCGTATTACATTTGATATTTCTTTAGGATCCGTTACAGTGGACGCGATATTGGAGAATTGCGTAAATTTGACATCGATTGTTTGGATAATTTTATCTAATCGATCAAAAGTTACATCTATGCAATCATCGAGATCGAAACATACGGTGTAACATCGATTCGACCATCATCATGCATACGTTCGAAGATTCGAGACTTATGAGTTTAGCGTTATTAATCGTACGAACTCGCACTGTTAGCGGTCTAACGCTTATAAAATTATAGATGTGAGAGTCGTTCCGAAGGAGATTTAGAATATCGCGACGTTGCTCGCAGAGTCCCTTCCACGTTTCGAGAGATAATATCAGTTCCTTTCCCCGATGATCTCCTATGACAATCTCCACGTAACTCGGCGGACCCACGTTGATACCAATTTCAAGAAATTTGAATTCCGTAGCTGTCAATGCGTATCGTCTGCCTAATATACGAACCGCACGACGCTCCGATGAAATGCTACGGGAAAAAATAAAATTAAGTAATACTAATAATACAATTTGTAAAAATAGAAAAATAGAAAAAATGTTAAACGAAACTTACTCGTCATATTTGTTCTCAAACGATGGAGTTTTATCACGACTCGGCACGTAATTATTCACGTGTCTTCCGGTGCCGCTGCTGCTTCTTTCAACGTAGTACATTTCTCAGGGAGGTTATGAAAAGTGAATCCAGCGGTTAACGCGACACTGGTCGTACAGGAATTAATCGGTTATACCCGACGTTCCTCTACCAAAAGTATAATGTAGTAGTGGGAGATCAATGCTTCTAACGCATTGGAATTTAAGATAAGAGGGAGGCGGCGCTCGAACAAAAGAATTCTTAGAAACGCAAGCAAAGGATTAGGGTGGGGAAATAAGAAATAACGCATATTAATGTTTACATATTTTATTTTTCTCGCAATTCTTTCTGGCGTCGCGACCACCAGTTAAATATTTTGAATACATTTTATAATGCGCAATTCTTAACATGTTTTCCACATCGCATACTATTCGTATCATCTAATTTATTTACAGCATCGATATCTTCGTAATCCGCATCCAAGGTTTCAATAATATAGCCGTTCCCGGCATCGCCTAGTATACCGGCCAGCCATTTTCGCTTTTCAAGTACTTTGACGCATACGACAGACGATTCTTCTTCTTCTTCTTCTTCTTCTTCGTGTATCGTACCAACGACAGCTGTTGTAATCGCACGCTGAGCCAAGCCATACGGAACGTTTCCGTCTTCCCATTGTAATCCGTGATGATTTCTAATCAGCTATGAGACTTGACATCGCTCAGATTTTGTAAGCGTGTGCCACGGTACGGGACTTGCGAAAAAGTAATACGATAGAACGTATCCCTTTCTCAAGACTGCCGCTTCCTTCACGACAAAATTTTTCCCAACGATAAATCCTTGAAGATCCACAAACGTTGGTACGGACATGACGAGATCTCTCTCTTCATCAGTCGAGAGGAACGAAAAAACTCTAAAACCATCTCGCAAAACTTTGCTTTATAAATCCTGCTCCTCTTTCCCTCTCTCTTGCGTCAATGTTGTCGCAAACACTTAGGTGATTTTCCGCACAACGTTGATCAACGGATTGTACTGGATCACGCGATCGTGTATGATGAGTCAGTACGCAGTGGTATTTGGCGGTACGTTCTCCTTACACTCGAATTCCAATCTCACATCCACGGTTGCGCTCTTGACCGATTCGTTTTGTCGAGAACAATCGATAATCACGAACGGACCATAAAGTAGAAACATCCCGACGGAGAGACTCGGCTCGAGATACTCGTATCCGTAATAATTCTTGCATAAGCGCATATACGTGTCGTACAGAATGGAATATCTGTTTTTATCGAAATCCAGATTCATATCGTCATATCGATGGATAATTCTGAATTCAGATAGAATTTAACGTTGATCAATTTGCAGTGGTCGAATTCACTCGCATCCTTAGACATGACATTCTTCCGACCTGTCTGCAGAGCGAAAACGACGTATCGTGATTTCTCCAGCTGAGTCGCGGTCTTAATGGCCCACGAATGCTTGGTTGTAAGCTGCAATAGCGGATACTCGTACAGATCCCACGAACGAAAAGCCATGCTGAGATATCGTCCGCTTTCCAGAGCACGCAGCATCGACAACTTTTTGATTTCGCTCAACAGCACGTGAGGCATTCGCCATTGAATCTTGAATATGTTGATCACAGGCTCCTGCGCCGAATTTCCAAACAGACAATTGTCGTCGTTCAAAGAAACTGCAAGCACAATTGTCCGCAGATGCTCTGATCGTAAGTTTGAACAGGTATGTGATTGTACTGTATCTTCGTTACGTTTCGTCCGAAATATCGCACCAATTCGTTGGGTGGTCGAAGATTGCCGAAACTGTCGAAATATATAACGCGATTCCCCCTCTTTGCGTACGCTACCCAATGAGTACCCGGTCCTTCGACGCTATCTAAATTTACGATGCCGTTCTCGTTTTGACAAATACCACCGATCGGTAAAGAGTTGCGCATGAAAACGCCTCTAAAATACGGAATGCGCATACGTTTCGCCAGTTGTAGCAATTGTACGTTGGTAGTTGCGCCCTGCGGCATTTTTAACGTCTCTTTGACGTTTTTTTTTTCTTCTCGTTGAGACTCCTCGTTCGTGTTTGTAAGGAGCGAGATATAATCCGCGACCTTCCATGGCGCGATTGTGACGTAGCATCTCTTGCATCTGACGTTGCGCGGCTTTTCCGTCGTTCACCACCTTTGCTACACCCGCCGCTCCGCCGATCAGGGATCCGAGCGCACCCAGCGGGTTGGTAGAATCGACAATACGCAGCCGCATTTCGCTACCGGAAGTATCCGTTTCTTCGCAGTTTTCTTCTTCTTCGTCTTCGTCCTCTTCAAACCCATACCGAGCTTCGTCTTGGCTTTCATCGCCGCCCAGACAAATGTGGTGGCGGCTCTCTCAGCGAGAGTCGAATCTTTCGCATCGATACGATTTCGCGCTTTCTCGGCGAGTATCCTATCCGCCGCGTGTCTCTCGGTGAGATCGTTGCTCCGAAAGTACGTTATATCGTGTTCGCGACACGCCGCGTCCAATAAATTTATACCTCGATCGCCTCTGGCTAATCGCTTCTGCAACCGCGTGCCTGGACCGCAAAACTGATAGCCGGGAATATGGAATTCGATCGGAAGCGCGTTTATCGCACGATTTAAGAGACCGCTGCCTCTTACGATTCTCGCTGACATACGTCGCAATCTTTAATCAACGGAGGCGGACCATCGATGTGCGTTCGTTGCCACGGCTGGTTGTAATGTCGCATGCACGAACGATATTGTCGAACCTCCAGATCAGCTTTTATATATTCTGGAAGCTTGTCCCACAGTCGTTCCACATAATCACCGAAATTTTGCAGTAAAAGAATCTTCGGGATATACTGCAGTTGTTTGGCGGTAAATACGAGAATGTCTCTCTCGTCCAACAGAAGGAGAAACATTTTTGATACTGAGCGGTTTCGAGTCGAGACACCTCTATAAATAGGTCTCCCCCTCGCGATCATTCGCAAAAGTGGTTCGAAACAGAAAACATGCGGTTCGTACGACAGCCTTTCACGATATGCGTGACGAATTGCAACGACAGATTACAATCGATGGGGGACAACGCGGAGATGCGCAGACACGTACGATGTTACCGACTACTATACGCGCGATCGTTTGCAGTCCCTCGAATTGTGGTAAAACTAACGTTCTGATAAGTCTACTGGAAAGTCCACACAGTGTACGTTTCGAGAACGTGTACGTGTACTCCAAGTCGCTGCAACAGCCGAAATATCAATATCTGAAGAATTTATTGATGCCGATCGACGAAATCGATTACTTTACATTCTCAAATAACAGTGACGTCATTCCACCGAGCGAGGCACGTCCAAACTCGATTTTTGTCTTCAATAACGTGGCGTGCGACAAGCAAGATACGATAAGAGGACGGCTGCGAACAAGGCTATAAACATGTCAGGAACGGTTACATACGAGGCGGCATACAAGTCCGGAACGGCTACGAACGAGTCAAAAACGATTGTCAACGAGGCTACGAACGGGTCAGAAACGACTGTGAACGAGGCTACGGACTACTTAAAAATGACTATCAACAGGGTCAATCGCGCCAACAAACAGCTCAAAAACGGCAGTGAACGGCTAAGGAACGACTAATGAACGGCAGTGAACGGCTAAGGAACGGCTATAAACGGCAATCGAACGGGTCGGCAACGACAATCGAATGGTAGTGAACGGCTATAAACGGCAATTGAACGGGTCAGCAACGGCAATCGAACGACTAAGGAACAGCTATAAACGGCAATCGAACGGGTCAGCAACGGATACGAGCGGCTAACGAACGGCTATAAACGACAATCGAACGGGTCAGCAACGACTAAAGAGTAACAATGAATAATAAAACGCACGGTGATACACATATCATTCGCTCGACAAATCGAAACAACGATGAGTCGACGATCGGGAATAACTGAGGAAACGAAGAAACAATATAGTTTAGAAAAACGGCAGGTGGTGAACGAACTGCACGCACCGGCGAGAAAAAATTTCCCCCGAAGACAGGTCATAGATACGCGGGGATACGATGATCTGTGGCAAGCCGACATTGTCGAGATGCGTCCGTACTCTCGTCTCAACAGAGGTTACAACTATATACTCACAGTCATCGATGCGTTGAACAAGCACGCGTGGGCCGTACCGCTCAAGAGTAAAGGCGGAAGCGAGACAGCTGACGCTATCGCCGAGATAATTCGAGATAGCGAGAGGTGTCCGAAAAACATACAGACCGACATGGGGAAGGAATTTTATAACGCCGACGTGCAACGGCTCATGCGAAAACACGACATCAATCATTATTCTACGTATTCGGTATTGAAGGCATCGATCGTCGAGCGATTCAATCGCACGCTGAAAAACGACATGTGAAAGATGTTTACGCTGAATGAATCTTACAAATGGGTCAACGCGTTACCGGGACTCGTATCGGATTACAACGCGCGCAAGCATCGAACGATCGGTATGCGACTCGTCGACGTTACCCCCGCGATCGCCGAAAGACTCTTGGCTACTGTATACAACCGTGTAAATATCGCGGGTCCTGCGAAATTCAAAGTAGGTGACTCGGTACGCGTTAGCAAGTACAAGACAGTTTTCGAGAAGGGTTACATGCCAAATTGGATAACCGAGGTGTTTAAAATTGTAAAAATGCAGCATACTAATCCCGTGAGTTATCTACTTGAAGATTATCGCAAAAAACCTATCGCTGGAGCGTTCTACGAGCACGAGTTGCATCGCGCGAATTATCCTGACATGTATCTCGTGGAGAAAGTACTGCGCAGGAGGGGTGACGAGGTTTACGTGAAATGGCTGGGATTTGACAATTTGCACAACTCTTGGATACATAAGGACAATGTGATTTAATTTATACAGTGTTTATTTTTCAAGAAATGAAAATATACATAAAAATATATAAAATATAAAAAAAATATAAAAAATGTTTATTAATATTTCTTTCAATAATACTATATAAGTATTTATATTCTTAATATAAGTATGTAAGATATGCGTTACATAAAATATATGAAATATAAATGTGTAAGATGTGTATTATATAAAACTATATGAAATACAAAATATATACAGTAATAAATATATACATGTATTTACAAAGGTATCCTATAATGTCCCCATGGTAATGTATCTGTGGTTTCGGGTACGATATACCACTTGTCATCGTACGAACTCAGAGCAATTTTCGTCTCGCGGACCGTATACACTTTGTGCAGTTTAGATCGTATACACGACTGCTGGCATGTCATTTCGATCTCTTCGTTCAAACACCGCGTGTAATCTTCGAAGATTATCGTTCTCGTGACAACGTTGCTCTTGATGCCTTTAACTTTCTTCGTGTCTTTCTTTCCGTCCACTTGTAACGCGTACATCTTTGCCCTGAGCCCGACGAATTCGGTCATTATCGCATCGTTATTTTCGTCCTTCATCAAACCCGGCACTTTTTTATTTACAAGCGGTATATCGTACGCATTGTCCACCGCATAATCGCTCGTGTCAAATCTGGCGATATCGCGCTTCATGTTCTCATAGACATCCGCGCACTCAATGTGATATACGAGATTGTCCGTATCGGTGTACATGATCTTACACTTGTCGCGATACAGAGGATATATGTACTCGTGATGAAATTCGTACAGACACGTCTTGGATATGTCGAGTATGCACATACCCACGTAAATCGGTTTGTAAAATTTCACCTCGAATTTACGCAATTCTACCGCAATCAGATTTTCCGAAAAGACGCTTCTGCTGTGGAAATTTGGTTTCGCGATCATCGCTTCCGCGCCGTACCGTCCGTCCCATTTTGTTAATAATTTTACATCGACACGATTCCGCACATTTTCCATCGTTTTGCCAAACACAGCATTATTCATTAATTTATATAAATATTTCCCGAAATCATTTTTCGCGAGTATTCTGAAATGTGTATTTAATTCTATGTAATTTCGAAGCCACGGAGATTGAGGAAACTGTAAAATTCTATGTATTTTTGTTACAAGGCCGTGACGCGTACACTGCTGTAGGTTACGGTAGTGTCACGTAACGCTTCTTATCGTACAACGTTGCAAGCAGTTTGCATTCCCGCTTACCGGGCGGCTTGTCACGTGTCGGACAAAACGGTAGGTCAGTATGCGTATCATGAAGATGTTGCGGGTACTTGAGATCGACTTCGAGGATATATACCCCGTGGGCGAATCTAACGCTATAGATGATGCGTCAAAATTCGACGCGTCGTCGACCCATCGAAAATCGGCGTAAGACAACGGCTGACACATTGCCCATCCGTATAAATTATTAACGTCAAAATACATCAAGTACGACGATGGTTTCGATGGATCGTACGATTGTCGCATGTACTTGTTATTAGCGCGCGCATATCTGTTGGAACATTGGCTCAGACCACCGCGTATACCGCTATTCTATAAACATGACCATGTCGATGTATTTGTAAGCAACTCGAACGTAATCTTTGTATGCTTTAACATGGCGTTCCACGTGTATCCGGGGAGAGTATAGTAATACGCGGGGTCGAGTCCGTAACTTTTGATGTAGCTATCGCGAAAGTTTTCGAAAGTATCTGCTAATAACAAGACGTCGATTTTGAGATACATATCGCTATATTCGCCCAGCGTTCGATTGGAGAATCGTGTCCAGATGTTCTCGGCGTGCGCGTAATCGCTCTCGGATATAGTTTCACCGGTCAAGGAACTGTAAAACGATTCACGCGGTGGTAAACGCGTATCTTGCAATCTATCTATCGAGTCGACGTATTCGTACGGAAAGATGCCTTTCCGTGTTAATAAACTGAAATTTTCGCGGATAAATTTTGAAATTTCGATTTTAAAATTTTGAGCTTATCTTTGTCTAGATAAGATGTCAATTTGTCGAGACTCGATGTAAGAAATTTGTACGAATCGATGAAGCGTAATTTTACATGATTTTTCCAATTGTCTTCCTTAAGGTCAACATTTTTTGTAAAAGAAATATATTTCTCTTTCGTTATCGGAAGTAACTTGACTCTCCTTTCGAATGCTGTGGCTATTTCCTCGATAACAAAATGCGAATCGTAACCAGAAAATTGTGTAAAACTATCGGAATACAAAAAGATTCTTTATAATTTAAATTACAATTTGAATGCGTGGGGCCTCTGTACCGCCCAGACAAATGACAATGATCGCGAACGCGTGTATCGTCTTCCGCGAACAGTTTTTCACATATGTGACATTGAGTGGCGTTGTAAAATTTTTCACACTCTTCCGATGTTGAATTTACCATAGGGACATTGGTCGTTAAAATATTCTTAACGCGAATTGCTAAATTTTTAAGATCTTCGACAAACCATGCTATACAATCGGCGCTATGACGCGAATACACCGATAAAAATTCATCGTACGAACAATGTACATAGTAAGCTATGCTAAATACTTGATGATGTTGGTACAATTTTTGTCGTTGTTCTTCCTCCATTTTGGCCAGAACGCATTCCAGGTCGGCGTACACGCCGAATGGAAGCCGCTCTTTCCTGTTGTAATTGTTGAATTCGAGCCACTTGTCCTTATCGCTCGGCAATCGGATAGCGCAGTCGTTCATCTCCCCGTAGTCGACGGCATGTAACTGCAACTTGACGTCTGAACTAAAATAATGCAGACATCTGTAAAAAGAAAAATTTTTAAATTAAAATTAGAACAATTTTTATATAAATTATTTAATATAATTATTTTATATTAATATATACATACCGATCGCAAATATATCTTTGACCGTTGTGTTTGCTCAGTTGCGAGCTCACGAGCCGGGATAAATTTTTATCCACGCAAAATGTCCGACGCTGTTGCCATCTTCCACGTATAGCAGATTCACATACTTATCTCGCTTCTGCTCCGAAAGACGTATCGGGATGATACTGTTCTTGTCTTCGATGCCGTACACGTTGATCGAGATACTGTTTGCGAGTTCAAACTTTTTAATTTGATTTAAAGTTATTAGAAACTCAATGGCCCGGAGATTCAGCACTGTCGCGTAATGCGGGTACGATGATTCTCGTTCCACCTTTCTTTCTGCGGGATATAGAGCGGCGACCACTGCCCACGCGAAACACGCATTGTCTTTAGACTGTACGTTCCACCGCTCTTTTCATCATAATCTCCCGCGATAATTTAATGTGGCATCCCGCGCGCATTGGATTATATTTATTTATATTAACAGTCAAATTCTGTATTCGCGACAATGCCCAGCCACTATCGCTTTCCTGAAACTCTTCCAGAGACGCTAAAGTGGGCTCGATAACGCGGCGCTCGAACCACTCGCGTAAATCCGATCTGCGAAAGAGTTCACAGTTTCTCGTATTTATACTTTTATTCGCGCGCTTATCACCCGACACAAATTCACCGTTGAATATAGTATTTACTTTTACACTGTTGTGTCTTTTTATAACGTCTTGCACTTGCTCGAGCACGATGTCTTCGGCATCCTCGAGAAATTGACGAGGTTCGATATAGTTTGCGTTAATCACGGCACCGGTCAGAATACGCCTGTCGAACGCGGTATCGATCTCTCGCCAAACGAGTCTTTCCGCGTTATTGTCACCGCTGTAATCACCACCACTGGGAATAAACCGTCTTTGCAATCGAGTCTTCGCACTTTCTAGTCGCGCAATTTTAGTCACCAGAGATTGTCTATTTCCGATCGAGAGCCGCGGACGCTTGACACGGCTGCGTTCTTCGAGCTCTTTGATCAATTCCTCACAACGCTGCAGCCACGCGAAATACTTGTCCAAGGTGGCAATTTGGCGAGATCCCTCCACCAGATCGCGTTCGGTCTGCTCAATGTTTTCCATTTTTCTGTCGTTTTCACACTCACTTTTAAAACACTACGTCACAGTTTTCTACGGATGACTTTTGCACACGATAAACAATACCGTTCGCTATCTTGAACGGGAAATCGTGCAAAAATCTTTCTAACGGGACACCGCTATACTTTTTTTTTTACTGCCAACGTGTCGATGGGCGTTCGAATCACGTTCTATGATTTGATGCGCTTCAATCATTCTTATATATGAAGGAGAAAACAAAGCAGCCGAACATCGGCGCTGATATACGAGCGGTGGAAGCAAGGGTGCAAAGCAGCCGAACGGCGCTGATCACGTTACAATTCTTCCGAGAAAAAAATCGTGGAAAATGATTCTGAGGTACTATTTGTTTATATTGTTTATCAACCGGGCATGCAATACAATATTGCTTATACTTTCGATAAATATATAGGACTGCGCGTACTTTTTACGAGACATTTTCGACGATATGGCGATAATGTCACATCTCTATTATACGATCTCGTTTCGAGATCTCGCTGCCTTGTTGTAAAGAGTTTGGCAGTGCGCAAGTCGAGAAATCGAAAGTGAAGAAGTGAATATTTTTGTATCGTTCTTGTGTATTTTATACAGGGTGACCCATTTTAACTTAGGCAGCCAAATAACTCGAAAAATAAGCACACTACGAAAAAATGGTTAGAATCAAAATTTCGTCATTTCGAGGGGGACGTACAATGACGTTAAAATCAGTCCCCCCACCCCTCCCCCTGGGCGGTGAGGGGGGGCAAGTTTGAAATCTTAAATGGGAACCCCTATTTTTTATTGCATATTCCTGTAGCTTATCTCGAGAGCTTTCCAAAACACTACAATTAAGTACCTTTTTATTAAGTACTTTTTGAGTTATACGACTTGAAATAATTTCTTAATTTTACATAAACCATAAAATATCTAGTAAACCATTCATTTTTCGATTATCTTACCTTCATACTTTTATGTACAAAATAATGAGAGGAATCAATTGGTGTAAAGAAAACATACAGTTGTTTTTAAGAAAAATATGGAATTGTTAATTGCAAATTACATCGTGAGAGAGCAAACACTAGGAAAGAAAGAGAGATAAGGATACGTCGAACGAAAAAATCTAGAATTACCTATATCGGGGGTGAGGGGTGTACCGCGAAAGCGCAAAGCGGCCGAACATCGGCGTTGATATACGAGCGGCGGAAGCAAGGGTACAAAGCAGCCGAACATCGACGCAGATACGTTAAAAATTCTTCCGAGAAAAAAATCGTGAAAGATGATTCTGAAGTACTATTTGTTTATATTATTTATCAACCGGACATGCAATACAATATTGCTTATACTTTCGATAAATATATGGGACCGCGCGTACTTTTTACGAGGCGTTTACGACGATATGGCGATAATGTCACATCTCTATTATACGATCTCGTATCGAGATTTCGCTGCCTTGTCAAAGAGTTTGGCAGTGCGCGAGTCGAGAAATCGAAAGTGAAGAAGTGAATATTTTTTCATATTACAACAATGGAGCTGCAAACACGTATAGACGAATGGAGGCGCATAATCACCCTTTTCCGAAATGACAATAGTGCTATGGAAAAATCGAACACTAAACAGATGTCGATAACACAATATGTGCGCGATCGAGAATTAGGCATACGAAGTATGCGTAAGCAACGTTTCGTCAGACAAGCCGAGATTAATATGTACGAGGATGGGTATATCGAATGGCCTGATCATGTACAACTGAAAATTTTTTGTGAAATTCGGAAGACACACTTCTCAATTGATGTATACGATGATGATGATGATTACTCTTATTTCGGCAGTAAACGTAAAATTACTCGAATCATAGACTCAGAAGATGGGTGGCAATACCAATGTATTAGACGCTATAATTGCGATCAAATATTTGAATGTGACAACCATGTTTATATATATAAAAATGTCGATTACAGTTGGGTAGATAGGTGTATCAATGACTGCACATACACGCTGTGTATAAATATACGTATCGTAATGGGCATAAACCAAACGTACATAGATTTAATAATCTGGAATGATTTTTATCATAACATTGAATATGATGATTTTAGAAAATGCATTGCTGGTCATCATAAATTATTATATATAACGCGGTATTGTACACAATGTAAATCTCGTAAATGCAAATGTCCGCCTGAAATTATATACAAAAAGTATGCATATGAAAAGAAAAAGCAACAGGAAGAGAATGTACAGGTAACGGATAATTTTTGCTAATATAATTACGAAATTAATTTAAAATATTCAAATAATTATTTTTGGGTGATTTTTTATAAGAGAATGTTTCAGGAGAGATCTGAATGGAGATCAGAATGGAGAACGAAATAATCTGAATGAAGATCTAAGTAGAAATCATAATGACGATTGTTATGTAAATTTTGATGAGCTTTGAGCATCCTATAATATAACGGATTAAATTTTATACTTTATATTTTTTCTTATTATTTTATACTTATTATTTTATTAGTTATACACATTTTATATTGTATTTTAAATTGTATATTTTAATTGGAAAAAATGTGATTATTTACAGACCACTTCTTGCGTTTCCATCCCTGCGTTAGTTATAAGTATCGTTCTCTCTCTCATGCGTTAATCTTAAGTTTCTCTCTCTCTCTCTCTCGCACGCGTTCTCCTCGCGCCATCGCTCCCTCTCCCTCGCACGCGTTCTCCTCGAGCCATCGCTCCCTCTCCCTTGCACGCGTTGTTCTCTCACGCGATGCATTTCAAAGAAATGCTGATGTTTATATTATTTATAAACCAAACATGTTCGTACGCAATACTGTTTATCAGCCGGGCATATAATATAATATTGCGATAAAACATCTAACACGCGCCGCCGCCAAAATCCCCTCCGTCCCGCGTGACGTCATTCCCTCGCGCCACCGTAATCCCCCGCGCGCCTCACCCCCCCTGAGATGACCTAGGTTAGAACTCTCCCTATAATCCTACTACTATATGTATATATCCTGACGATATACCAGCACTATGTAACCAGCACATGTAAGACAATCCTTTTGAAGATAATAAATTACTTTACGAAAAAGTAAGATATAAACGTTTAATTCTAAAAGTAAATTTACAAGATTAAAAGCACATTTACAAGATTATAAACATTTTGCAGCTTAATATACTTTGTATATTTTATATCTATTTACAAGAATATATAAACATTTCATATTATTGCTGCATACTCTTTATATGTAGATTGGCCGAAAGATAAGATGAAACTATATGGAGAAGTGCGTAATGCGAGGGCGAAATGTTGATATATAGAATATCGTCGCATCAATGAAATGATAGAGCTTGATAGATTTCTCATTCCAGAAAATCCTCATTTGAATGTGCGACAAATAGCTTGACAAACAAATAGACGAAATGAGTAATATGTATTCCATTATTCATTATTCATATTGTGACATACGTTTTTCTTTTCAAATATATAGAAATATCCAAATCCTCATCAAGTTCTCATAAACTTTGCGATTATACCGTGACTATATACCGTGACTATACCTCACAGCCTCTCGATATCCTTCAGCACCGCCTTCCACCAGCGATGTCTAGGTCTACCTCTAGGTCTTTTATTATAAATTTTTTCTTCGAGTATCCTTTTTTGCATGGATTGTCATCTTCCATTCTACAAACATGATCTAGCCACCTCAATCTGCCCACCAATTTGTCTGATGAAGGATATAATGTCTATGTCGTACATCTGATATATTTTCGAGTTCCATCTTCTTCTGTACTCGTTCTCTCCTGTTTTATATATATATATATATATATATATTTTTTTTTTATTGCCCTTAAATTTCGATTCGCAATGTCGTCGGCGTATTCCAGAATTTGGATACTCTTGTTAATCAGCGTTGAGGCTCTGTTGATCTTTGCCCTCCTTATAACTGCTTTCAATACCAGATTAAATGCAATGTTGCCAGACCATCATCTTGTTTAAAATTTTTTTTTTTACTTGGAGGGGGTCCGATACACTGTTGTTAATTCTAACTTTGGCTTGCGAGTTTTCGGTGACTAGTTTACACATTAGTATGATCTTGTCTGGTATTCCAAGTTCTGCCAGAGCTTTCCACATTTCTTTTCGATCGATAATGTCATATGCTGTTTTAATGTCTATAAACAGATGGTATAAGGTAATGTTGTGCTCCCAGAGTTTTTCTAGGAGATGTCTTATAGTGAAGAGTTAGTTGGTTGTGAATCTTCCCTTCCTAAAGCCACATTGGTATTCTTCTACCATCTTTTCATACATGTTATCCAGTCTTCTACGTATGATGTATGTAAATACCTTATAAGCCATGTTTAACAGTGTAATTGCTCTGTAATTGTTACAGCATGTCATATCTCCTTTTTTCGGTATCGGGTTTATAATTCCTGTGACCCATTCCTTCGGTAGTTTCCTTTTATCTATCCATATGTTTTCAATGATCTTGTGTAGTATTTGAGTGGTGGTTTTACCAGCATATTTCAACATTTCGCCCGTTATGATGTCAGTTCCAGGCGCTTTGTTGTTCTTCAGCATATTGATCGCTTTTCTCACTTCCTTTATGTCTGGAGGATGTTCTTGGTTTGTCGATAATTGTTCTTCGCAATTTGCGGTGCCTGGTTCGGGCAGCCTCGCATTATCTCCTATGGCGAAGATTTCCGTGTAATATTTCATCCAGCGATTTGTTATGCCTTCTTGGTCTGTAATTAGTTACCCATTGGGCAATCTTATGAACTTACATTGAGGTGAATATTCGGATTTTGTGGTTTTGATTTCCTTGTAGAATTTCCTGGGGTTTCTTAGTAGCCTTTCCGACTCGATTGTTCTCAGTTTGTTAACAAAAGTGTTCTCCTTTTTTACTGCAGAACAGTTTTTTCGCCTTTTTCTTTTCAGCGTTATATATCTCTCTGTGGTTCCTACTGCGTGTTACAATTCAAGGTTTTAAGTCTTACCATATTTTTGCAATCTATGGTCTCCTTGCATTCCTCATCAAACCAGTGGTTACGTGTTGATGATGATCTTACGCCCAAGACTTTGTCCGCTGTGTTCTGCAGCTTATTTTTTAGGAGGTACTATAACTTATCCGAGTCAGATTCTTCCTATCAATTAATTCCTTCCTAAGTTTGATCTCCACTGTACGTTCAGAATGTGTTCTTGTGTCAACATCTTTTAGTTTTTCTGTGTCCCACGGTTTTTGGGCTGGGGTTGTCCTATGCTTCTGATTTCTATGGGTTATTTTGGTTCTAACCTTAGCCGCCACTAAAAAGTGGTCCGAGTTCACGTTGGCGCCTTTTTTCGCACAAACATCTAGTACCTGGCTTGCATATCGTCTGTTGATCATTACATGATCAATTTGATTAATCGTGTTGCCGTCTGGTGCTTTTCATGTTCTTTATGTATCTGTTTATGCAGGAAACATGTACTCGCAATCACCATGTTTTTAGACGATGCAAAATTCACTAAAAGATAACCATTGTTATTTGTGATGTCATGTAGACTGTGTTTTCCGATGGTAGGGAAGTAAACATCTTCTTTGCCAATTTTGCTGTTAAAGTCACCCATGACAATTTTCATGTCAAACCGCGGGGCGAGATCACATGCTCTCTTCAACTCCTCATAAAATTCTTTTTTCTCCTCTTTATTCTTGTCCTCCGTTAGTGCATGGACTGAGAGGATTGTAATGTTATGCGGTTTCAGTCTAAGCCATATTTTACATATCCTTGGACCCAGGTCTTGGTAGTCAATCACTTTACTGTTCAATTTCTTGTTCACAAATACGTCCATGCCAAACTGATTCCTATCGTGCGAACTGCCACTATAGTATAAGGTATCCAGGTTCTTACTTAAAATTCCGCCATTTGGCAATCTGATTTCTTGTATTGTACACAGGTCTATTTTGTACTTCGTCAGTTCATTTAGGACTTCACCAAATGCTGCCGCTTTCCAGAGACTTCTTACATTGCATGTAGCAAATTTCATCTCGTTATTCTTTAGTCCGATGCTTCCGTCCTATCCGAGGCTCCATCTTCTGTCTGCTAATAATGGCTTTTTACGGGGATAGGTTATCAGCCTATCCCCCAACCTCCAACCTGGAAGGCCGTTGACTGCACTCCTTTGTTCCCGTCTTCTATCGAAAAGTTATTTCCGATTTCCAACTAGGGTTAACAGCACCACTAGACGGCGAGGCAGGGTCGGTAAGGAGAAGTGAGAGGCCTCACTTCTAACTAGATCGGCCATTCGGTGCACTTCACTCCCGGGATGGAGCCATCGGCACACGATCACATTCGCGAATAAGAATACAGTTCTTTGAACAACTTTAATGAAACCACGAAGAACATACAAGAATTCAAAAAAACCAGATGACGAAACACGGGTTAACACGTCCGATCAGCTTGACAACTGGTCTCGGACTCAAAGACAGTCGTTTTTGAAAACAATATCTTGACAACGCGCACGGAGATGATCTTCTTCCGTTGACGAACTTCTCGCTGACAAAATAAGGGGTGGCGAATACATCCGCAGGGACGGGACACGGGGACGCAACACTGCCCTCCCCCCCCCCGTCTTCCAAGATTGTCGTCCCGACAATCCCAAACTGCCTTTCCAGGATCCTGAGTTTTCTTGCTACAATTCGGTTCCCGCCAAAAGTACTGAGCGATTCCTTGCAGATCCAAGGCATGTCGACTCTGTCCAAAGAATTAGGCATGGTAGAAGGAAATAAGGTGAGGCAATGCGCATCATGAGTTTCAGTTTGGGATCAGCCAATAGAGAACGTCGCACAGTTGTCGGCCATTACTAGCGATTTATTTGAACAGTATACTTATTAATCAGGGAATTCAAACAAATAGGAATGGATAGAAAAATCTTTTTGGGTTCTTACTCAACGGTTCCCTCCACAACTAATTTTCAAAACATTTTAATAATAAAAAATGTCATAATTATTGAAAGATGAATAAACATTTTTCCGAAATCCAATGCCAAAAATATTGAATACCTTTTCCAAAAAAAGTACTGAAAATTGACCCTACAAAAGGTGATTCTAACGAAAGATTGATGCAAAAAGCGATTACGGCAAATAAAAAGCTCGAGGAAAAAGACAAGATAATTGAGGAAAAAGATAAATTGCTTGGAAAGAAAGATAAAAAACTTTGCGTGCAAGAAAGGAGAAAAGAAAAAAAGATGGCGGAAACTGTGCGGATCCCCCACCTGGGCTGCGCAGAACAGAACGAAACTCGTCACGAGGATTACCTCATTATATTTCCATCCACAATGGAATTAGCTGTGTCTTACCGCTTTTAACGTGAACTGCTGCTGCAGGGTACCAAGCGGCACGCGTTAATCTCAATCGACTTTCTTTAAGTTTCATCCCTCGGCTGCCTCGTCATCTTCGGATAAGAGGGGAGTAACCACCGTGAACCCATCGTCCACAAGAGACTCCTCAAATCTGTGCCTCGGCATTTGCCCTCCGTCCCGCGGGAAAACCACAGCTCGAAAACCGCGGGCGAAGCAGTCTTCAATTATTGACTTCTAACTTTAGTTTGTTTTTAAAAAAAAATTGGTCAGAACGCTCCAATGCAACTTAGATGCAACTCTGCATAACTCTCTTCTAAAATAAAAAAATAAACAAACGAGTAACAAAACTTATCCATTAGCTGAGTTTCCCCAAACTTCTTTAAACAAATCTACACTCGTCTTTCAAAATGAGAAGCTAACCTGTCCAAATGAACAATTTTATTTTTGTCTATTTGATTTCTTAATCACTATACAATATCGTTTAATTTTTTCACTACCTCGTAGAGTCTTTCCCAATTGCTCTGTAATTTAGAAGTTCTTTCTTTAGTTCTTCGAGGATTGAACAACCATACCTTTCGTTCGGGTTCGAAACATATTCGACGGGCTTTGCGATCAAACGAAGCTTTCGCTCTTAAAGATTTCATGTTCAACCGTTGCCTGATATCGTTATGGATTTTATTTAATTTTTATTTCAATCTTGAAACATAACTTTCTTCTGAAGAATTTTCTTTATTTCCAGGAGGATTACAGCAAAGAGGATCAAGAGGTAGTTTTAAATCTTTTCCTAAACACAACTCAGCTAGAGTTATTCCCGTGATCTCATATATGGCAGACCTAAACGCCAGAAGACTCATTCCTATCCAATAATTTCAATCTCGTTGGTTATCGGACACAAATTTAGCCAAATAATCTGTTAAAGTCTGATGTCGTTCCACTATTCCATTAGATTGCGGATGAAACGAAGTAGTTCGAGTTTTTTAAATTCCTAGTAAATGTGACAACTCGTGGAAAACTCGCGAATCAAAATTTCTCCCCTGGTTTGTATGCAACTTCGAGGGCACACCACATCTTGAAATCACTTGGTTCACAAAGACCTCTGCAACAGTGCCTGCCCTTATATTTCTTACTGAAAACGCCTTTACTCATTTATCATAGTAAAGCAGTCACACATTACCAATAATAATAAGTATTTGTTCCCAGCTGTAGACGTAGGATACGGACCTAGAATATCCATCTGCATCCTTTCAAATGGAGCTCCGGCATTGTAAATTTGCAAATTAGACTTTCCCTTTTTAGAGGGCCCCTGTTTAGCTATACAGGTTCTACTTACACCAATCCTTAATGTCTTGTTTATAAGATGCCCAATAAAATTGTTTTCGAATTTTTCCGAGGGTTTTACTTACCAAAGTGCCCTCAGGAAGGAGAGTCATGAACCTCCTTCAAGATCTGTGAAACTCATTTCTGCGGGACTATTGTTTGGAAAATGCAAGTCTTTAAATTTGGAAATTCCCATCTTCTATGAAGAACACCGTCCCTAAGCACCAGAGAATCCCATTGTAATTAGTAGAGTTTACAGGGTGACCTTTCGGAAACAATTTTTTGTCAAAGAGAACGTCCTCCTCCTTTCCGCAAAGTATCCTACTTATCGGATCCTACTTATACAGTCGGATTTTCCAACTGATTTATTCTCCAATTTTCCCAACTACTCCCTCCTGAATATTCTTCTGACGAAATTCTCTTCCCTAGAATCTATCCTGCTGCAATAACTGTAGCCGCTCTCCTCACAAGGTCGCCTAGATAACTCGTCAACATTTCCAAGCAACTTCCTTCTCCGATGAATTATTTCAAAATCGTACTGTTGAATACGTTCCATCAATCGGGCTAACTGAACTTCCAGATTCTTAAATGATAATAACCAACGCAAGGAAATATGATCAGTTCTGATCGTAAACTTATTCCCGTATAAGTAATGATGGAAACTTTTCATGGATTTCACCACAGCGAGCAACTTCCGATACGTAACAATAATTCTTATCCGTCTTGCTGAGAACACGACTAAAATAAGTAATGACTTTCTCTATTCCATCTTGAACTTGAGATAATACAGCACTAATCCCATGATTTGAAGCATCGGAGTCAAGGATAAATCGCTCATCCTTGAGAAAAAATAAAATTGAAGAAGATATCAAACGTTTTTTTCAATTCTCTAAAAGCGGTATCACATTTGCTCTGTTCAAACAAATTTCCCCTGACATTCTCAATTAATGAAAATAACGGTTTTGCTATCAGAGAAAATCCTTTGACAAACTTTCTATAATAAGAACAGAATCCCAGGAAGCTACAAACTTGCTTTTTGGTGCGAGTGGCGAATTAGCCAATCCTTAATGGAAGAAATCTTTTCAGGATCTGTTGTTATCCCCCTTTCGGAAATCACATGTCCTAAATATTTAATTTCTCTCCTGAAGAAAAAACACTTCTTCGGATTCAATTTCAAATTAGCCATGCGTAATCACAAAAAGACTTGTCTGAGATGACCCAACATTTCTTCGAAAGTGCCACTGAAAATGATAACATTATCTAGATATACTAAACATATTTTAAATATCAACTGCTGTAATACCTTCTCCATTAAATATTCAAAAATGACAGGAGCATTACATAAGCCGAAAGGCATAATGGTAAATTACTACAAATTATTTCCAATAGAGAACGCTGTCTTTTCATGTTCCAGGTGTAGTATCGAGATTTATTAATTGTTAATAATTAACTGTGATTGATCAGTTGTCTTATGACCTTACGGTTACGACTAAAATTTTTGTACGTGCAAAGGCCTTAAGCGTCTACAATGAGTACGTTTACACAGCAACATTAATCAGGTTTAGTAACAATCGTAGTTATAACTCCCTAAAAGTGATGTTTGTTTACACGCAAGGAGCAACACAAGCAATTACATAGCAATTACACGAACAGGAACCGGAAGCTATATCCTCTCCTCCATCAACGCCATACAGCGGCCCCAGCTATTCTCCAATCCTGAGCCTACAAATTCGCCCAATTATTCAAGAGAATTCTCACCGAGCTCTAGTCTTTTACACATTTTGCCAGACGAAGAAGGCTCGTCTGATGAAACCGTCGACTATTCAATACATTATATTAGTAGTGAAGAAAGTACAGAGTTATATTCAAAATACGACGAATAATAAAATAAACATAATATAATTTGGTGGCAGCGGTGGAATCTGCCAAAAGCAAATTAATTTACTAAATACTGTGGCAAGGACAAATAAAAGGAGAATAGAATACATATCTCAATTATAATCTCCTATTTCTTGACACGCACAATCCTTCAAAAAGCAGATAGAGCTCTCGGCGATCCCGAGGTATAGCGCAGGTTGCCTCAAAAGATAAATTGGAAGACACACCTCGCTCGTCTACATGATGAGCCAAGCAGGTCTGATCCTTGAATCAGAGAGTGAGAGACGAGTTACGGAAAACTGAAAAGTAAGATGTAACACTATCCGTGAAAAAGCGTTTATTTCTCGTTTGTATGTTGCATAGTAGTGCGCTATCTGGAAAAAAAGAGTTTATTTCTAGTTAGTTCAGTAGTTCGCATCGTCGCACGTTATCAGGAAAAAAAGGGTTTATTTCTCGTTTGTACGTCGCATAGTCGTGCGCTGTCCGGAAAAAAAGCATTTATTTCTACTGAACAAGTTACATTTTTCTGTGTCCAACTGAACAAGTTGCATCTTTCTGTGTCCTACTGAACAGGTTGCTTATACCTGTGTTTAATTGAACAAGTTGCATCTTACTGTGGTCAACTGAATAGGTTGCATCTTTATGTGTCCAACTGAACAGGCCGCTTATTTCTGTGTCCAACTGAACAGATTGCATCTTTCTGTGTCCATCTGAATAAGTTGCCTATTCCTGTGTCCAACTGAACAGGTCGCATCTTTCTGTGTCCAACTGAACAGGTTGCATCTTTCTGTGTCCAACTGAACAGGTTGCTTATTCCTGTGTCCAACTGAACAGGTTGCTTCTTTCTGTGTCTAACTGAATAGCTAGCATCTTTCTGTGTCCAACTGAACAGGTTGCTTATTCCTGTGTCCAACTGAACAGGTTGCTTCTTTCTGTGTCTAACTGAATAGGTAGCTTATTCCTATGTCCAACTGAGCAGGTTGGATCTTTCCGTGTCCAACTGAACAGGTTGCTTAATCCTGTACCTAACTAAACAGGTCGCATCTTTCTATGTCCAACTTAATTGGTTGCTTACTCCTGTGTCCAATTGAACAAGTTGCATCTTTCTGTGTTCAACTGAAAAGGTTGCATCTTTCTGTGTCCAACTGAACAAGTTGCTTATTCCTTTGTCCAACTGAACAGGTCGTATCTTTCTGTGTCCAACTGAACATGTTGCATCTTTCTGTGTCCAACTGTACATGTTGCTTATTCCTGTTTGCAACTGAATAGGTTGCATCTTTCTGTGTCCTATTGAACATGTTGCTTATTCCTTTGTGCAACTGAACAGGTTGCATCCTTCTGTGTCCAACTGAACAGATTGCATCTTTCTGAGTCCAACTGAATAGGTTGCCTATTCTTGTGTCCAAATGAACAGGTTGCATCTTTCTGTGTCCAACTGAACATGTTGCTTATTCCTGTGTCCAACTGAACAGGTTGCATCCTTTTGTGTCCAACTGAATATGTTGGATTTTTCTGTGTCCAACTGAATAGCTTGCATTTTTCTGTGTCCAACTTAACAGATTGCTTACTCCTGTGTCCAATTGAACAAGTTGCATCTTTCTGTGTCCAACTGAAGAGGTCCCTTATTCCTGTGTCCAACTGAACAGGTCGCATCTTTCTGTGTCATCTGCATTGTATCCTTCACCTAATGAAATGCCAAGTTATGGTCAACTTTTTATTGTGGATATTAATGAAGCAACAGTGTGTCGGTTACATCGAAATTCTAATCTTGATAAAGAAATTTTAAATTCAATAGATAATACAATGCGTACGAATAATATTTTTGCAGAATCATATCTAATGATGCATAAAGAAATTCAAATGCAATAACAAATAACTGAAAATAATAATATATGTGATAATAATAATATATGTGAATTACAATTGGGATTTTTGACAAAAAAAGACATTGATCGTGGCCGATACAATGTGCAAAGAGTAAATGAAGTTGCAGCTATTTTTTCTACTACGGCAGATGGTGAAATTCCGGAAACTTATGTAACAATATATAACAAAAATAATAAAACATTACAATAAGTCAATACAATGAATCCAAATGTATAACCATGGATTTATCCATTATTCTATCCATATGGTAATCAAGCATGATAATTTACAAAGTAAAAATTGTAATAAACGATTAAGTAGAGCTGCATGTAAAATATTGCATAGCTATACGTGATAATTTTAATATTTTCATTATGGGAAGACGATTATTTCAACAATGGCTTGTTGATAGTTGTATAAAAATTGAAAAAGATCGAATTAGTTATTGTAAACAGAATAAAAAACGATTACGAGCTGAGATTTATCAAGGATTAATTAATTATTTAGCAAACACCGCCAATAATAATAATGCTCATATTGGAAAAATGATTATACTTCCATCGACATTTGTAAGCTCACCGCGTAATATGTTGCAACATTATCAAGATGCTATGGCTATTGTTCGGAAATATGGAAAACCAAATATCTTTGTTACTATGACTTGTAATCCAAATTGGCGCGAAATTAAAGAAAATTTACTTCCAAATCAACAACCTGCAGATAGGTCAGATATATGTGTTCGAGTATTTAATATAAAAAAAGATTATTTAATCGATATTATTGTTAGACAAAAAATTTTTGTTGAAGTTTTGGCATATGTTTATGTAATAGAATTTCAAAAACGTGGATTGCCACATATACATTTGTTGATTACCTTAAAACAGAATTATAAAATAGCAAATGCTGAAATAGTTGATAAATTTTTTTCTGCAGAAATTCCTGATTCTAATGAAAATAAAAGTTTACATAATATTGTAATGAAACATATGATTCATGGACCATGTGGAGATTGGTGTTTGATAAATAATAAATGCTCGAAACATTTTCCAAAACCATTTCAATCTGAAACGATTATGGATGAAGATGGTTATCCGCAATATCGTCGAAGAAATAATGGATTGCTATACAAAAGACCTGGACGATATGTTGTTGATAATCTATATGTTGTTCCATTTAATCCAACGCTCTTACTTTTATTCAATAGTTATATTAATGTTGAAATAGTTTCGAGTATACGATCTGTAAAATATTTATATAAATATATTTATAAAGGTCATGATTCTGCATCCGTAGTTATTGGAGAAAATGTAGATAAAACTATAAATCATGATGAAATTCAAGATTTTATTGAAGCTCGTTATGTTGGACCCATGGAAGCATCTTGGCGTATTTTAAGTAAATCTTTGCAAAAAAAAAGTCACGCTTTATTTCGTTTACCAGTTCATTTACTAAATGAACATAATGTAATAATCGATGATAATATTAATAATGATACGATAAGATCTGCTGTAGAACGAATAACAATGTTATTAGATTATTTTGAATTAAATGCTCGAGATGAAGAAGCAAAACAATATTTATACAGTGATATTCCATCTCATTATATATTTAAAAAAATTAAAATTAATGGCAGAATTATTAATCGCTGGGAGAGACGTCAAAAATACTTTACTTTTCAGATAGAATTGTTTCATTTATGTATATTTTTACTACTGTTAAAGGAACTACAAGTTTTCAAAAATTAAAAACAGTTAATAACGAAATACAAACTTTCACTGCCGCATGTTTAGCATTAGGACTTATAGAAGATGATGATGAATGGTATCGTGCAATGAATGAAGCAAAAGTTTGGATGATGCCAAGACGACTTCGAAATTTATTCGTACGAATTTTAATTCATTGTCAATCAGTTCATCCGAAAAAGTTATGGGATGAGTTTAAAAAAGATATGTCAGAAGATTATATAAGACGATTTGGATCTATAATAGGAATGAAAAAAGTTTATAATCATATTATTAATTTACTTCAAAAAGAAGGATCAAATATTGCTAATTTTCCTGAAATGGAACAAGAAATAGAAGAACAAGAAATAAATAATGAAGAACAGATTGAAGAAGATACATCAATAGATATGCGACGATATGAACAATTAAATACAGAACAAAAAGAAATTGTTGATACTATTTTAATAACAACAACAAATAATAATATTGAGAAATATTTTTATATTGATGATCCATGTGGGTCTGGTAAAACGTTCATTTATACAACCTTCTATTATCTGCTTAAAAGTAGAGGCAAAATAGTTACTACGATGGCATTTACCGGTATTGCTGCAACATTACTTCCAAATGGAAAAACAATGCACAAAATTTTTGGGTTACCTGTATCTCTTTTCAGCGATTCTACATCGAACATTAAAGTTCAATCTAAAGAAGCTAAAAATTTAAAACTTGTAGATGTATTCATTATAGACGAAGCCCCTATGGCACCACGCTATGTATTAGAAATAATGGATCGAACATTACGTGATATAATGCAAAATGATTTATATTTTGGTGGTAAAATTGTTCTTCTTGGTGGGGATTTCAGACAATTATTACCCGTTAAAGAAAAAGTAACGCTTTATGAAATTATAAATTTATCGATAAAATTTAGTATTCTTTGGAAGCAATTTAAGATATTTTCATTTACACAAAATATGAGAACTTTACCACAGGAAAAAGAATTTGCACAATTTTTACTAAATTTAGGTAATGGTTCTTTAAATGATCATTCAGAAAATATTTGTATTCCAGAAAAATATATAGCAAATGCAAATTCGAACATAGTTAAAGACATGTATGAAGATATTATAAAACGTGAACAATATCAAATTATGATTAATTACGTTATATTATCTGCAAGAAATGTCGATGTTGAAGAAATAAACGAAAAAGTAGTAAATTTATTGAATGAAACGACAGAAAGAGTTTATACAAGTATAGATACTCTTGAAACAACTGGAGATAATCATATATGAAGCAATTCCGATAGAATATCTCAACTCTTTAAATCCAACATGTCTTCCACCATATAAATTACATTTAAGAAAATACACTATTGTCATGCTTATTAGAAATTTTAGTATCAATGAAGGTTTATGTAATAGTACAAGATTATTAATTTTAGATTTAGATAATAATTTATTGCGTTGTGAAATTTTAACAGGTAATAAAATTGGAGAAATTGTTTTTCTTAATCGTATCACTTTGTATTGCGAAAATATATATCCATTTACATTCAGAAGAAAACAATTTTCAGTAAAATTGGCATTTGCTATGACCATAAATAAATCACAAGGACAGACTTTCGATAAAATTGCAATTGATCTTCGAAAATATATTTTCAGTCATGGACAACTGTATGTCGCATTTTCACGAGTTCGTTCTTGGGATTCGTTGAAAGTTTATTTAAAAGATAATAATGCGAACAAAAAAATAAAAAATTATATTTATAAAGAAATACTTGATTAATGAAACAAAACAAATTAATATATGACATATGATTATGTTATAATAATAATAAAAAATGATAAAATTAATTAATTAATTAAAATTAAATAAATAATTTCAATTTTAATTTTTTAAATTGAAGAATAACATTTATGTCATTCTATTAAATTTTCAAATTATTATAAAAAGTACACATATAATATATATTAAAGAATTTTAATTATAAATAAAGAATTTTATTTTAATTATTAATATACATTAGAAAAACATTAATTGTACTAAACTAAGTTACATATATCATCGATTTTTTTTTTCAGTAAAAACTTCAAGATACCAATAATTGTCGAGTTAGAATGGAGTAAAAATAAAGGTTTTCTCACAATCTAAATCTTATGGAAATAAATTATTAACAAAATCACATTCTTTTATTAATTTCAAGTAGAGTTTAATAAAATTTTAATTTAAAGCTTATTGTTAGTTGCAAAAATATATGATAGCAAAAACTAGAAACATACAAAAAATCATAACTTTTCTCGATATTTTTGAAGAAAAATTGTCTCCAAATGATCCCACGCACTTGCCATTAACAAATAATATTAATATTTCTATATTTTTGCTTTAAATTTTTATTTTAAAAGAATTTTAACAAAAATTAAAATTATTTTTTAAAATAAATAATAAAGTTAATTAATACTAACTATTAAATTTTAACTTAAAAATTAAACAAATTTATTTTAACATAAGTAATTGTTTAATAATTAAATTTAAGTCGGTATATATCGCACGTATTGTTGTCTCTTTTCCGTGTACATGATTAGTGGTCGAATTGAATAAGAATGAACATTGACCAATTTGATGATTTGGGTACAGTAAGTTATAAAAGTTTAGTTCGATATTTGACAGTGATACTTCGAAGGGGTTAAATATGAAAATGATGAATAATGAGAAGAGGAAAAGGAATTAGTTAAGGGAGAAATATAGAAATGAGAGAATGGGATGAATATTTTAAAATAAAAATAATTAAAATTAAATGCGTAGAAAAAAAGCCGCGCGCGTTAGCGCGCGCTGCGTGATAGTCCTCTTTAAAAATTGCTGTGGGATCGTGAATTGGCGTTTGCATTGTTGTCGCTTTATTCCGTTTGTGATTGGCCGTCTCGATTTCGCGATGTGACGATGTAAATCTGGTACGGATTGCGAATCAGGTGGCACTCATTTGACAGTTCAAAAAAGTAGCAAATGAATTTTTTTAGTAATTATGTTGTGCTATAAATTATTTTAAAGAAAAAAGTAATTTGAATAAAAATTATTGAGGGAGAAATAATACTAGAGAATAGAAAATAATATGAAAAGATAAAGGAACAGAGAAAAAATATATGCGGTTTGTATGTATGTTTGTATGCATCTATGTATGTGTGTGTGTAAATTTTATAAATAAATACAACTTGTGCTTATATAAACTTTATTGCGTGTAAAATATAATATTTTAGAGTAAAAAACAGATTATAAGATTATCAGATTATAATTGCAAATTCTATAAATTTAACTGCATTTATACAAACATTTTATTGCAAAAAGTATAAATTTTTTAACATAGATAATTATATTGTAATCTTACAGCAGTATTCTATATTATAATATAGATTTTTCTAACATAGATAAAACGCAATAATAATTATATTATAATATAGATTCTTTTAACATAGATAAAAACGCAGTATAAATTTAACTGTATTTATACGAACATGATGACATTTATTGCATAATATAAACAGTAAGAACATAAATTTTTCTAACATAGATAAAATAGATAAAACGCAGTAATAATTATATTGTAATCTTACAGCAATATTCTATATTATAATATAGATTTTTCTAACATAGATAAAACACAGTAATAATTATATTGTAATCTTACAGGAGTATTCTATATTGTAATATTATACGCCATATTATACGTCATATTATACGCCATCAAACATGCTGAACACATTATTAAGGCATGCGGCACTTCTGTTCAAGAGTGTCAGCATTGTTTTGTATTTTTGATAAATATATAGAGTATCTATTTTAATTTATAAAAACAAACAAACCTGTAATAATTTGAGTTTTATATTAAAAAAATTTAATATTTTATTAAAATTATCATATAGAGTATATATTTTAATTTGTTCAAAAAAACCTGCAATTAATTTAAATTTTATGTTTTAACAAAAAGTTTAATATTTTATTTTTAATATATAAAATTAAGATTAGTAAATTAACCTATTTTATTTCATTTACATTAATAAACAACTTTCTTAAAAAAGTTTACATTAATAAACAACTTTCTTAAGAAAATTAACTTACCGAATGTTTTTTAAGGAATTGGATGATATCCGTCTAAAGTTTTTAAAAATGGCATCTTTTCTTCGTTAAATAATTTAACATTGTTTATTGAAGAAATTGAAAGATATGGGGGTTTGTCTTCAGATATTCGCATTCTTCCTGTTATTTTGATTTTTGAACCATAAGTAAATTCATCTTTAAATTCTCCGTCGTTTGTTATTAAAACACATAGTGTGTAATAACCATCTGTGATTGCTCCAATATAAAAATTATTATTTAATGGTTTTTTAAAAACCATTTTAATATAATGTATCATTTCTGCAAATACAGTAAAATATTTTAATAATTAATTTGGATAATTTGTAATTTCTTTAATAGCAAATTATCTATTATGTTATTATTATTATTGTTATTATTATTATTGTTATTATTATTATTATTATTATTATTATTATTATTACTTATTATTATTATTATTATTATTACCTATTATTACACCATTCTTTGCTCTAGCATGACGCATTTGTATTAATGAAATTTCTTCAATTTGGCGTGGAATTTTATAAATTCCCAATGGTATGACAATGGTACAAGTTCGAATTAGCAATTCAAACGGAAAAGATGCATTATGTAAAAACTCTTTTTTTACAGGAATTTTAGGTACTACATTTTGGAAAGTATAAACCTGTAATTCAGTAAATTTTTTAAATTATTATAATAATCTTGGAAAAATTGATATGTGATAATGTTATTAAAGTTAATACTATATACTCTTGATTATTTACTAAAATGATATTATTGATATTATTGTTAAATTTTCATAAATTTTTGCATAAATATGGCTTTTGTCAAAAACTTTGTACTTCTCACATATTTTTTCTTTATTGTTTATTTATATCTTTTTTATTTTTTTTTCATCCAGATAAAAAAACATGTAAAAAAATTTTAGTAATTTTAAAATATAAGATATAATATATCATATTAGAATTTTAAAATTTGAAACCATTTTAAATTTAATTATTGTAATATGTAGTAATCTACTTAAAATTAACACCTAAAATAATATAATTACAGTATTAGCAAGAATTATCTTAGCACATTATTTTTGGTGAATACATTTTAGAAACTAAGTTTGCAGTTGTGAAAATTGTTACAGCATAAAATTATACAATTATTATTAGAGTATTCTTAAATGAAAATTTCGAAAAAGAAATTGGAAGATTTTATCTCGGAAATAGAGCATTTTATAGAAAAATGTTTCAGATAAAAATTGGATAATTTCTAGGGATATATAAGGTGTCATTGATTTGATCTTGCATAGTTGTTTGTAAGTCATATATGGTCATGATTTTATATGGTCATTTTTTTAAATGGAACACTCTATTTTTGATTGCATATTCTTGCAGCTTATTTCGAGAGAGCTTTTCAAAATACTATGACAAAATATTTTTTTCATTTAATGATTTTCGATTATAAGGCTTCAAAATTGCATTATTTTTAACATAAAATACAAAATATCTTGTAATATACATGGCCTTCAAAAGATTATCCAAGGTTAAACCATCTTATGTTCCCCTCGAAATCATACAACTTTTGTCTGAAACATTTTTCTCTAAAATGCTTTGTTTCTGAGATAAAAGAGGTGTACGGATGGTCTCAGACTTTCTGTACATTGTATATTATTGTAAAATTATTTCGAAACAATTTTCTTTAAAATTATCTAAAATATTTATTAACTTATAATTAGAAAATTCTTTTTAAGAAAAAATGTGCATTTTGCAAAATCATATTATGGCATTTATTACCAAACTAAGACTTTTCTATCTAAGTGTTATATAATAACATATAAAATTATTTTTTTTATATTTTTATTTATCTATTTACTTTTCATTGAAATCGTAAAAGTAATTTGACTAGAATTAAAAACATACTATCGATATCAATTTAGTATGTGCGATAAAGCGCTAACGAAATATAAATTGCTAAATTTTGGTATCAATTAAATATATACAATACATCTAAAAAGAAGTGCTAAGATTAATTTTAATTATTGTAATTTCAAATTAAAATTATTAAAAGAATTCTGACTCTAACGAAGAAGTTTATACAATCAATAAACTCATTGTTGTTAACATGTATATCTATCTTATTTATCGTTATTGTTTGTTATATTTATTTTTATTGTTGAATAAATAATAAAGAATTAATAATAAATTATTAATATTAAGTAGAGATTTATAGTAATTATATATGTATATATATATTTGTGTGTGTGTGTGTGTGTGTGTGTATAAATAAATATCTTACCCGTTCTGTTTTAGTTATTAAGCTCGCATATTTAAAAGCCAAATTATTCCAAGCAGTGACTTGTATAGTGGTTTCGCCGGTACTTAAAATAAAGTTAAAAAGATCCCATTTCTTGTCATTCTTCTCATATGATTTTATTTGAAAGATTGAACTCACATAACCTGTTATTTCACTGTAAAATGAAAAACATATTTTATAATATTTAAAATACAAAGCTTATTTGAGTAAAATTAATGTATCTAAATTAAAAGTCGTGTATATTTGTGCGCGTGTACGTGCAAATATGAAATTATTCAACTCTGATTTTGACGCGTAATTTTCTTAAGCAATATCTAAAACGATTTTTTTATAAATAAATTATATCATTATAAATTATAAAATTTGTATCAAATGTATGTATGTGCTTTATAGTTTCAATCGATTTTATATAATATATACTTATTCTTTATAATTATGTGATTATTAATAAAATAAAAAGTTGTTTACTTACAAAGTTGTATCGTTTTCAACAATATCCTCTAAAATTTCCTTGTGTGTAAATAAATTTGAATCGGTAATTTCCTTTAAGATCATGTTCTCGTTTTTTGCAATGTCTTTTTTTTCTTGTGTTGAAGTCATTTTTATTTTCGTATTTTATTTTATTAATTATGCAAATAATTGTTTTTTATCTCAATTACTGCAACAATATGATTAATATGCAATAATTAAACTTTGATGTTAACTTTTGTATATTAATTTAAACTTTTTATGAGCACAACTAATATCTCGTATTATTTGTAGGTTACTACATTTATATGTTTTTGTTTAGAAAACAAAAGATATAAAACAAAAAAGAAATTTTGTTTTTTATGGAAAAAAAAGTTAAAGCAAATATATATTAATGGATTTCTGAAGAATGTATCGTAAAAAAAGGATTGGAAATTCAATTTTAATTCTGCAAAATGTGATAATATTTATATTAATTAAAAAGCAAGATTGCAAAGATTATGTACATTTTTTGAATCATTAAATTTTAATTTCGTTTATTTAGATTGAAAAAGTTTGTTTCTAAAAGAGAAACATTAAAATATTTTAATTTATAAGGATGTTTAGTATCTACGTTTAAGATATTTAGATAGGAATTTAACAAAAACAAATTGTTGTTACATATGTTTAAAGATTTATATAAAAAGTTGAATCAATGAAACAATCAAAAGTTATAAGGAATTTAATTTTCAACAAAACATTTCATTGCATTGAAAAATAATTAAAATCGATAGCTAGAATTATTAACACAAAAATTAGGAATTACATTAAAACAAAAGTGCAATTTGCATATAAGAAAGACATACTACATTTCATTAAATAATTTTAACTAAATATTCAATTATATAATATATTAATATAATATATTTATATAATATATCAATTATATTATATATTATAAAAATATATGTTTACCTTGTAAAATAGATTACTCCTATAAAATTGCTGTAAGATTACTTTTCATGTTTGGATTACTCCTATAAATAAAATATTAAAATTAATAATTTAATTTTTTTTAAAATAGAAGTATGTTATATTTTTTTTGTTTGTGTACTTTATTTTATATGTACTTTTATCTTGTTTGTGTACTTTATTATATAATATATAATTCAAAACTAATGTGTAACTTGTTGAAAAATAAGATTTAAAAGGAAAAGTTAAAAGAAAAGTTATTAAATAAAAAATTGAGAAGAAAACTTAAATGCATGTATAGATACATTAATGTTAATTTTAAAATTAAATTATAATTTTAACTAATAGTTAATAAATATTTTACTGTTAAATTTGCGGAAATATTCAAAGTGAAATAAAATGAATAAGTAAACAATCAAAGATAAAAAAGAAGAAGAAAGAAAATAGAATAAAAGAATATACCATAATGTCATTTTCGGATTTTCTTTTCCTTTTCGGAAGAAATACTGCCTTCGAAAGTTCTTCATCGGTAATAGTACCTGGTATGATTTTTATATCTGATACATTCTCAACAAGCAAAAAATTTGGCATTCTATCAATTTTCAAAATTCCAGATATTTGAAGCTTTGTTTTTACTCTAAATTTATTTAAAACATTACGATCTTTACATCGTATTTCAAACCGAAATTTTCCGATTCCTACTGATGAAATATAAGTAATTTCTCCAAATGTATCTTCAATAAAATCGTGTTTTAAGAAAGCTTCCAAAGTCACTATAATTAGAATAAAAATTAAATAAGAAAAAGGATATACATCTAATTATTTTGATAAAAATTAAAATACTTCTTCAGTTCTATTCTTGACATTTATTTATATACGTATTCTATTTAATTAATAAATTTGTTTTAATAGAAATGTGTCAAATTAAACTTTACATTTACATAGTACATCTTTTTAAAAAAAATTATACTTACCATACTTCGTTGGAGAATTTAAAATATTTTGAATATCAATTAATGTATAAGATTGCATTTCCTCCGAATTTCGAATTTTTCCTATAACATTTACGATTGTATAATCTTTTAGTGTTAAATCCATTATCACATTTCCCAAACTTATAGAATGACGAGGCTGAGAAAAAGCTCCGGATATATGTATTACCTATAATAATAATAAAAACATTTTTGTAAAATATTGTATGTTGTTTTTTAAATATTTTATTTAAAAAATAGTTTTATATTACTTAAAATAATTAAATCGCCTGTTTAATTCAAGGTTAAAAGTAAGATTTTTTTTATTCATAACTTAATAACTAGACATCATGAATATAAAACAAAGTGGAAATTAAAGAAGAAGCTTTTCTTTCGCAATTCTCTAACTTTAATTTCCATTGTGGTTTATATATATGCCTGATTATTAAATAATTATAAAAAATGTCATTCTAAATTAGACTTGGATAAAATAAAAAAAATTATGTAGATGAATTAGAACTAGAGTACATACTTTTGCATAACATATAACACATATGCATAAGAAAATTGATTGTTCCAAAAGTAACTACATAAAGTATTCAACCAAAATGCAAATGTGTTTTGGCCTTTAAAGTAATTAAATATTTTTTTATTATTAAAACTAAACAATTTTAAAAAATTTTTATAAATTATTTTACAAAAATAAAATTAAATTCTATAACAATTAATACTTTTACTTTTTATTCAATAACAAATTAAAGTAAAACATTATTATCATAATTTGTATTTTAATTTATAGTAAATATTTATAATAAAACATAATTTTAATTTTATGACAAAAACTTACGAATGATGTTTGGAAGTTATGTATTACTCTATTTATATTATCGCCCCATATAGTAAGTTGAACTTTCCAGTCAATATTATTTGTTAAAAGCACTCGGCAACGTTCAACATTACCGTTTTTAGTTTTTACAGTAATTTTGCCATCGACTCTTTCCACCATAGCGATAAAACATCTGAAAATATATATAAAAATAATTAACACTTTATATTTGTTATAATATTATTTGTATTTATAATATATATGTATTATAATTAATATTACATATTTGTATTAAAACATAAGAAATTAATAAAAAATTAAATAAAACTTTTAATGTGTTTTTTATATATCAGCTTAATTATATGACATTGCGCAATAACTTATTTTATTATAAATTCTTCATTCATAATTATTATAATTTTACAAATATAATAATAATATTAACTTTATGAGAACAAATTTATAAATATGAAGTTAAAAATTAAAAAAAACAATTTATTGTGATAATACTTACATTGTGCCATCATTAGGTAGCATAACTTCAAAAAGTTCCCTCGGTGAGACATATAACGTAGGAGTATCACACAAATCATAATAAATGTCTGAATCACTGTCCATGTTTGAAATTTTATTTTACAATTTTGTTGTATTAGACAAATAAAACACCAAAATATAGTAAATATTGTAATTTCGTATTTATATTTTGTTTTATAAAAGTACAACCAGATGCACTTCTATTATTTGTAGGTTACTATAGCATTCGCTTTTAGCAAAAAGATTCTGATATAAAACAAAATAAGAAATATTTGCTTTTCTGATCTTCATTTGCATTGCTGAAAAAAAAGAAAGTTAAAACAAATAAAAATTAATGGATTTTTAAGGATACATGTACACTCAGTTATAGAAATACTTCAACATATGAATTGAAAATTAAACTTTTGAAATTTTACATTCTTGAGTAATATCCTTAAGGAATAATTTTTTTATTTTATTATAAATTATTTATTTTTATTAATTATATTTATTTTATTTATTAAATATATTTATTTTTATTAATTATAAAATTATCAATATTATATAATATATATAGTGTATTTTATCGATAATGTAGAAAAAAGAGAAAAATAGTATTAACTTAAATATACATAATATATAAATATATTTAATTTTTAAATATTTATAAAAAATATTCTTGATATACATTTTTCCTTATATTTTCTATTCTTTTTTATAGTTTCTACATATGTATGTATATTATAATAGGAATATCTTTTTATTATTTTTTATTATATTTCTTGTCTGAAATATATTGTTAAAATGATACTTTTTTAATATAATATTAAAAATATATTTATAATATTTTTAATATTAAAAACAAATGCACTTTAATGTAACCAATGCATTAAAATTAATAATTACACATATCTTTTAAATTTCTTCTTGTTGTACTGGACCAATTTGTAGAACTTAAAATCCTATACTTATGTGATATATTTTATTATATTTATGTGAGAGATATATTTCCTATACTTATGTGAGAAATATATTTTATTAAAATAAAAAGCCTGTTGAGTAAAATTATTGCATCTAACAATAAATTAAAAATTGTGTGTATGTGTGTGTGTATGTGTGTTTGTGCGAAGTAACAATTTATAATTTAGTATGCGATACATATTGTGTTAATAGAACTTAAATTAATAAGTTTTAGTATCTTTTTATTATTTGCACTATATATGTATATAAAACTGCTTATTTTAATTATATTAACTTCGAATTAAAATTATTAGAAATATTCTGATTTTGAAGAAGCTAAAATTGATATGGACATCTAGATATAGACATCAATATTATTATTTACCTTTATTATTTATTGTTATTATTTATTATATTTATTTTTATCTATTATATATATTTTTGTTATGATAAACAATAAAAGATTAATATTAAATTATTTATTAATATTTAATACATTTATAGTAATTGTATATATATATATGTGTATATATATATATGTATATATGTATATATGTATATATGTATATATGTATATATGTATATATGTATATATATATATGTATATATATATACATATATATATATGTATATACACACACACACACACACACACACACACACACACACACACACACACACACACACACACATATATATATATATATTTTTTATTACCTGTTCTGTCTTATTTATTAATGGCCAAATCACTTATTCCAAGCAATTATTTGCATACCGTGGCTTCATCGTTGCAAGAAAAAATTAAAGAAATCCTATTTCTTGTCACTGATCATTCTTTTCGAAATAATTTCATTGAAAATTTAAAATCACGTAACCTGCTATTTTCCTATATGTTAGAAAGATATTTTATTAAAATAAAAAGTCTCTTAAGTAAAATTAATGTATTTAAATTAAAAATTGTGGGTGTGCATGTGTGCATGTGTGTATGTGTACGGAATAATTAAAAATAACCTGATTTGCTATTACGTCCGTCCTCATAAGAGGTCGACAATGGCACAGTATATTTTTTTTTCATTTTTTATGACCGTAATTGATCTGAACAACGATCAATATATTCAGGCCAACAACTGATTTAAATTTTGTCTACGGCTAAAGTCCTCGTAAGAAGTTAAACTCAAAAATTCTTGTTCGAAGGACACACACGTAAAACATGTCCGCACCGGTTCAAGGCCAGTAACCGTCTCACGGTACAGTAATGCAACTCTCTGTCGGCATCTTTGAGTGACTGATCTGAAATTGTATATTTCAAATAAATCACCCAGTATAGTGTATGTCCCAATGTCAGATGTCTCGTCCTGTATAGTGTGTGTATAATAGGTTAAGGTGTATAATAGGTTAAAAAGAGATAAAGAGAGAGCAAGCGAAACAGAAGGTCACTGCCGTGATTGGTTCCCTACAAAGTTCGCGCATGTGCAATTCATTTTTACCCATGCTGAAATTACCAAAGTTGGGCTACTATACTGTGACAACGGACTGACGAATGTCAACAAATAACGAATGGTGACATCCTGGCTTCCTTTTCGCGACGCTCAGCATCATGCTCTTTCTTTAATATATAATGAGCAACAAAGATAAAATGCTTTCAGCGCGTCCAAAGGAAACGCAAAGAAATTGACCAATCACAATACGTAGTAATAATTTCGCTTGCCTTACGATGCACTATGATTGGTCGTGTATAGTCAAAGATTATGATTAAAGATTAAAACATTTTTATATACAAATGCCTTAAAAATGTTCTACGTTACATGTCCACGATACAGAACTTAGTCCGAGTTCTCGGTTCAAGAAATGCGTAACTAATAAAGCTTGATTTATGCAGACCGTAACTAGTAATTTATGCCGTAAACTATAAGAAATTGTTCGCGAGCGGATCCGGCAAGAGATTGCGCGAACGTGGAGGATAGGCCAGTGCAGTGAAACTCGTGATATTCACACAAAACGACAGTTTATTAGAGTTCAACGTGACAAGTGTACAGTGCAACGAGCGGTGCGACAAGCGAAGCGGTTAAACTCGCGGGAGATCGCGAGCGGCGTGATAGATCGAGCGTGCGGAAAATCAAAGTCCGAGAAGAATAGCGGTTGACGTATAATATTTTGCGGTTTAACTGAGCGGTGAGATTAAGCGGTATAGAAAGCGAAAAGTGCGAGACTTCGCCGTGCCCTCTCGCTGGGCTCGTTATATACCGGGCGGATTTTGGGCCCCGTTGCGACGTGGCCCAATTAACTTTGAAATTTGGCGGTGACCTCATGGCGCCACGCATAATTGGCCGCCGATGAGGTCAGGAAATAGCGTTGTGACGTTTGCCATGCGCACGACCCTTTTCGATCAGCTGATTGGCCATCAGCTGATCGTGACGTATGGGCGCGCATGCCCGTATGTTGTTTTAGTTTTGACGGCGGTTGACAATGTTATTGTCAACCGCTTAATTTCAAGCGGTTTTAGGCGGTGCAAAAAACGAGCGGTGACTCGAACGTTCGAGTTTTGTTTACCGAACGAAGGCTCGAGAAAGTTCTCGATGCCCGTTAGATTTGAAATACGGATTTTAGCAACGCGAAATTTTACATTGAGATGATCGATTACGCATTTCGAACATCCCGCCCGCCTCGTCAGCGCGTGACGAAATTCGCGAGTATGAACGGGGACGGACAGATGTCGCAAGCGATTCAATTGGCGGTATCTGGATCGCGATCGATGAATGGAATGTGTGACGCAATATGACAACACGTGTTGTTCAGTTGATTTCTATCTTTCGCTAGACTGAGAGTTGCGGTAGTGAAATACGGTGATATTTACAGTGAAATAATGAGAAGTAGTGCGATGTGAAGTGCAATGACTAATGGAGATCGATTGTGCATCGCTCGGGGATGCACAATGTACAGTGAGTGGGTGACTAGTGATGTGCGAATGAGGAAATCGCGGCGAGAACGCGAGATGGACGACGGACGGCTGTAATAAACAAAATATATACACGATATATACACTATGTACAATGTAGTGAGGCGCGCAAGACTCTACACAACGCGGGGAGAATAGTGCCCGAGCATTATTCGTCTACGGACGCGCGAGCCTCCTTGACTCCCGGTAAAAGGACGAGTTTTACGACTGGCCGAACGAGATCCGAGGTAGAGGTGCGGACAGTCACAACGCGGACCGTGCCATCGCTTCCTGGATGCAGGGCGAGTATTCGCGCGAGGGGCCATCGGGAAGGCGGGGTGATCTCCGAGCGGATGAGGCACAATGAGGCACAATGTTCCGACCTCCGGAGCGGGCTCGGAGTTGAGCCATTTTGATCGAGGTGCCAAGGCGTGGACATACTCCTGAGACCATCGCTGCCAGAAGTGGTCACGCATTCGTTGTAGCAGCTGCCACCGGGATAGGGCGTTCGGAGGCCGTTCGGCTAGGGAAGGCTCTGGGACCGCCAGTAGAGGGGCGCCTATTAGGAGATGCCCTGGAGTCAATGCGGTGATGTCGTCGGGGTCATCTGATAAAGCCTGCAATGGACGAGAATTTAAACATGCTTCGATTTGTGAAAGAAGAGTACTCATCTCCTCGAAGGTGAGCGTAGTCTCTCCTATCACCCGTCGCAGGTGATGTTTCATGGATTTCACCGCCGCTTCCCAGAGGCCTCCGAAGTGCGGCGCGGCGGGAGGATTGAAGCGCCAGGATATTCCTTCCTTGGCAACTTCCCGAGAGATGCGACGGCCGTCGGAGGACGACGCGCGGAAGAATTCTCGGAGTTGGTTGTCCGCTCCGATGAAGTTAGTTCCGCAGTCCGAGTACATTTCCTCGCACAGTCCGCGACGGGAAACGAACCTGCGGAATGCTGCGAGGAAGGCGTCAGAGGAGTAGTCAGATACTACCTCAAGATGGACGGCTCTGGAACAGAGGCAGACGAACACGGCTATGAACGCCTTGTGAGCTCGATGTCCTCGCCCCTTGGAAGTGCGGAGGAATATCGGGCCAGCGTAATCGACTCCTGTCCTCAGGAAAGGGCGTGCTGGAGTGACTCGCCCCCGAGGGAGGTCGGCCATGAGGGGCCGTGGAGTGTGGGCTCGCCAGCGGGTGCATGTCACGCACCGGTGCAGTGTCCGCTTGATTACGGCTCGACCTTGCGGCACCCAGAAGCGGAGGCGAAGGAGCCCCAAAGTGAGCTGAGTGCCTCCATGAAGCGTCCGGCGATGGCAAGACTCTATCACGAGCTTGGTGAGCCATGAAGTGGGCGGCGCTATCATAGGATGTCGTTCATCGTACGTGAGTATTGCGTGTTTCAGGCGGCCGCCGACGCGCAGGATCCCGTCATCGTCGATGAATGGATGCAGCCTGGCCAGGTGGCTACCGCGAGGCACTGGGCGAGACTCTCGTACGGCGGTTAGTTCAACGGCGTAGTGGATCCCTTGGACGATTCTCAGCCAGCGAATGAGGGAGGCGTCGAGCTCGTCCGAGAGCAGTGCGACGCTGGGAGGATGACGAGTGGTCCGGCGCCAACGAAGGCACCAAGCAGAGACACGTAAGAGCCTATGCAGTGTTGAGAACTGTAGGAGTATTTCAGGCTCCGGTCTGATCTTGCTGATGGCCGTTAATACCGTGGTTTTTGTTTCAGGAACGCTGACCATTGATGCCTCGTCGCTGGCTGGCCATAGTGACGAGTCGCCGAGAAGCCAGCCGGGGCCCTGCCACCATAGGGGGTGGTTCAGCAGATCCCTCGGAGCGATCCCTCTGGAAGCACAATCGGCAGGATTCTCTTGACCCGGGACGTGTCGCCACTGCGCTTCGGGGAGCCGCTCCTGGATCAGCGACACTCTATTGGCCACGTAGGTTTTCCATCGTGAAGCATGACCCTTGATCCAGTGGAGAACAACCTTGGAGTCGGACCAGAGATATACTGGCGCCGACACCTCCAGTGATGACCGGAGGTGGTGAACGAGATTGGTCAGCAGGGAGGCAGCGCAGAGTTCCAGCCGTGGGAGCGTCACGGGCTTAATCGGCGCGACCTTGCTTTTCGCGGCCAGTAAGTGGATGGACGTCTCTTCCGTACTGGACACGCGAAGGTAGACGACGGCCGCGTATCCACGCTCAGACGCGTCGGCGAAGCCGTGGATCTCGACCGTCGGATCCTGTTGAATGACACCCAGCCAGCGCCTTATTCGGAGGTGCTCCAGCAAATGGAGCTCGGAGAGGAGGCGCTGCCAAGACTGAGCGTCCTCCGCTGGGAGCGGAGAGTCCCAGTCCAGCCTTTTCAACCATGCTGACTGGATTAAGATCTTGGCGCGGATGATCACAGGAGTGAGCCATCCCAAGGGGTCGAATAGCCGTGCCGTTTCCGCCAGGACTCGCCTCTTAGTGAATTCGCCAGTGCTTCGAGGCTGGATGGCGAAGGAGAAGTCGTCGCTGGCTGGATGCCAACGCAGGCCTAAGGTGGAGTGTACCTCGCTCTCCCAGGAATGGTGTGCCTGTTTGAGTCGATGATCGGGAGGAACACCCTCAAGGATGGCCTCGCTATTGGCGGCCCATTTCCGCAGCGGAAACCCGCCCGCCGTGCAGAGCTCTCGGAGCTCCGTCTGCAGGGCGACCGCGTGCTGCAAGGTGTCCGACCCGGTGATCACGTCGTCCATGTAGCAGTCATGGCGCAGAGCGGTTGCTCCCTTTGGGGCTCGTGCCTCCTCGTCGGCCGCCAGTTGGTGGAGAGTGCGGACAGCGAGGAACGGAGCACAGGCGAGCCCGTAGGTCACGGTGTTCAGCTCGTACTCTTGAATCTTGCCGGAAGCCTTTGGACGCCAGAGTATCCGCTGGAAGCGACGATCTTCAGGGTGGACGAGTATCTGCCGGAACATCTTCTCGATGTCGGTGACGAACACGAAGCGGTGCCGGCGCCAGCGAAGGAGGACATCAGCTAGTGCTGGCAGCAAGTTGGCGCCGATCAGCAGATGTCGGTTGAGGGAGTCCCCCGAGGCGGTACGTTGCGACCCGTTGAAGACGACGCGGAGCTTGCTGCAGGAGTTGGACTGGCGGAGGACTCCGTGGTGAGGTAGGTAGCATCCTGCGGTACCGACCGTATTCACAGGACTCATGTGTTTCAGGTCCTCGTACTCCTGCATAAACTCCCGATACCGGACGCCGAACTCAGGATCTCTCTTGCTCCGAAGGTCCATCGCTGACAAGAGACTTTCAGCCGGTTTACGGGTTCCACCAAGCGACGTTGGCGGGGAAGAAAACGGGAGTCGTACTACGTATCTTCCGGACGCCATCCGCTGGTGAGTACTTATGAAGAGGGTCTCGCACTCTTGATCCTCCGGTCTAAGGGCACCGGAGGAGGGGAGTTCCCTTTCCTGCTCCCAAAAGCTGTGCACAAGCTGATTGAGCTCTTGGTCGACAGTGCACTGCAAGGAGTTACGGGGTCCTTGGAAGGGTGCTGCGCTGGACCCCCCTGACAGGATCCATCCCAGGGCTGTTTTCTGGGCAATGGGATCTTGAGGACTACCCTTGCGAAGGCCGACTTCAAGGATGGTTGAGCAGACTTCCGCGCCCAACAATAGTTCTACCGGATCGAGCTCCTGATACCTGGGGTCAGCGAGCTCAAGACCATGAACGTGAGGCCAGGAGGGGAGGTTCTTCACCGAAGAACCCTGATAGGCCGACAGGCGCGGTAACACGAAGGCGACGGCCTTGAGTTTGGCTCCGGTGATCATCGAGGAGAGACTGAGTGCCACTCTCCCGCGGGTTGACCCGGATCGTGATTCGCCGATGCCGATTATGGACACTGAGGAGCGGGAGCGGGGAAGTCTCAGCCGTTGGACCAGTGCTTCGGAGATGATCGACACCTCGGATCCTTGATCGAGCATCGCTCGGACCGGATGAAGATCCCCGGCGCGGTCAGTGAGGTGCACGCGAGCTGTCGCGAGGAGGATCGCTTTACGCTCAGACGAGGAGTGCATCGCAGACAGGGCGTTCACCTCGTTGGAGGAGGGCGACGTGTACGCGTCGTGCAGTGTAGTATGGTGCTTGCCCTTGCACGTCAGACAGGTCTTCACAGACTGGCACTTGGAGATCATGTGGTTCCCGAGACAGTTGTAGCACAGTCTACCTTGCTCTACAAAGGACTTTCGGTCTATCGCGGACTTCGCCTTGAAGTCGTTACACTGCATGAGGGTGTGCTTCCCCTGGCACAGTGCGCACTTCAAGTGATCGGATCCGGTCTTCGTGTGGTGAGCTTTCGCGGTTCGCGACGCGCCATCGGAGTTTGGTTGCAATACTCGTGGCCTAGCGGCGTTTAGCGTGAGAATGCGCTTAGCGATGAAGTTGACGAGAGCGCCGTGGTCTGGCGGATCAGTGGAGTCGCAGGTCGAGGACTCCCATTCCATCCGTGTACGCGAATCGAACAATTCGACGGTGAGAAAATTGAGGAGATCCATACCGTGGGAGTTGATGGGTCTCCCTATACTCTCCTGCGCGTTCACCGCGGTCGTTACGGCGTTGTGAATGCGACCGAGTTCTCCCGCTGACTCGCACTTCATTTTGGGAACGGAGGTGAACGCGGCGAAATTAGAACGGATAAGCTCCCTTTTGTTTTCGAAGTGCTTGCTCAAAATCGTCCAAGCGCGATGGTAATTATCACCGGTCACCGTTAATGATTTTATCAATTTTTCAGCGGCTCCCTTGACACAAGACCGGAGGTAGTGAAATCGCTCGATGTCGGAGACTGACTCATTCGCCCCGATGACTGATTGGAAGAGGTCGCGGAATGACGGCCATTCTTCGTAAGATCCCGCAAACGTCGGAAGCTTGATGCGCGGCAACGAGGTTTTAGGAGCCCGATCGTGGTCCGGCTCGCCTCTGAGCGCGGCGGGCGTTTCGCCCTTAAGCTTCTCAGCGTAGCTGGTCAGCGTGCTACGTTGTGTCACGTAAGTATTCTCCGCGACTTCAATAAAATCAGATACAGCGTACTCACTCTCCTGATACTTGTCCTTCAGCGCCGCACGAATGAGCTCATGCTGGGTCTCCATTTTTTGCCAGAGATTGTCCAGGATGCCGAGGCGAGCTTGGATGGCGTCGCGGGTGATGTTGCTCACGCCCATCTTCCTCAGATTGTCCACGGCGCGGGAGATCCGACCATGAATGTCGTGCTGCGCTTCCAGCAGCACCTTCACTTCAGCACTCATGTCTAATATCTCTTTTGTCTTTTCAGAGGTCACTTCACTCCACAAACTGCACGAGAGGATCACTCACGAAACAGCGGACGCGGATGATGGAATCCGGCTCGAAGGACCAGAAATGTTCGCGAGCGGATCCGGCAAGAGATTGCGCGAACGTGGAGGATAGGCCAGTGCAGTGAAACTCGTGATATTCACACAAAACGACAGTTTATTAGAGTTCAACGTGACAAGTGTACAGTGCAACGAGCGGTGCGACAAGCGAAGCGGTTAAACTCGCGGGAGATCGCGAGCGGCGTGATAGATCGAGCGTGCGGAAAATCAAAGTCCGAGAAGAATAGCGGTTGACGTATAATATTTTGCGGTTTAACTGAGCGGTGAGATTAAGCGGTATAGAAAGCGAAAAGTGCGAGACTTCGCCGTGCCCTCTCGCTGGGCTCGTTATATACCGGGCGGATTTTGGGCCCCGTTGCGACGTGGCCCAATTAACTTTGAAATTTGGCGGTGACCTCATGGCGCCACGCATAATTGGCCGCCGATGAGGTCAGGAAATAGCGTTGTGACGTTTGCCATGCGCACGACCCTTTTCGATCAGCTGATTGGCCATCAGCTGATCGTGACGTATGGGCGCGCATGCCCGTATGTTGTTTTAGTTTTGACGGCGGTTGACAATGTTATTGTCAACCGCTTAATTTCAAGCGGTTTTAGGCGGTGCAAAAAACGAGCGGTGACTCGAACGTTCGAGTTTTGTTTACCGAACGAAGGCTCGAGAAAGTTCTCGATGCCCGTTAGATTTGAAATACGGATTTTAGCAACGCGAAATTTTACATTGAGATGATCGATTACGCATTTCGAACAGAAATTAACCAATTATAGTCGATTATTCTTCTCATACTTAATTTTGATTAGTCAGTTTAATTTCTTACAGTTTACGATATTTACCAGTTACGACCTGCATAAATCAGGTTTAAGATTACTGCTTTTCCATAAAAATTGCAAGTTGATTGGTTAAACATTTTTGGGATCAAGAAAGTTCTAATATTCATGAACACTGAGTCTCTAAAAAAGTTAAATGTTTAATTGATATCGATACTTGAAACTCGAATATCTCGAAGTATTGAAAGTTGAAACCTCTTTTTGCAATGCTAATTGTCTGTGCAGATTCATGTTGTTAAACTGTTAAACTGTCAAACAAATTTAAATAGATTGTAACACGAATTTATTTTAACAATTTATAGAAAATAATAGATATAAAATATAAAAAAAAGAAAGAAAGAAGAAAAAGAAAACGATAGAGAACAAAGCAGATAAAGAAGAAGAAGCGAATAAAAAGAAGTATGCATAAATTGTAAATAAATTTTAATATTATATGTAAATATGTAAATAATTTTTAAATATTCTGCTATTTATAATTGTTATGTTCGTATATATAGCAAAAAAATTAGGAGATCACTTTAAAACTTATAAATTTTATCGACATTTAAAAAATTATATTTCAGCTTCGGGAGGTCGTACAATGGTGTTCCAAAGCGCATTTTAAAGGGTGTCTCTCTTTAGTGTCAACTTTAAGGTGTCAACTTTAAGGTGTGTAAGGTCGCGCCTCATCGAATTGTATCACGTCTGAGGTCCAAAGTAAGACCATAAAAAAATTTCAAAAATTTCATGATTTTATAATCATGCACGGAGAAAGCAGAAATGGGATAAAATATGCCACTACATTGGCTTTAAAGTGGGCATCTTCCCCTTTAAAATGCGACCACGTAATACAATTCGATCAGACGAGCAATGCGATCTCACACGCTTTAAAGTTGTTACTTTACTTTTTAAAATGCGCTTTGGAATACCGTCCTACGACCTCCTGAAATTGAGATAGCTTTTCAAAAATCAACAAAATTTACAAGTTTTAAAGTGATTCCCTAATTTTTTGCGTAGTATATGTACAATATTAATCTATTTAAGAGTATAAAATAATAATTGCAGAAGAATTGACAAGAAAAAGAATTGTGTAGTGAGAGTAAGAGAGACAAACAGAGATAGAGAGAGAGAAAGAGAAGGAGAATTAAAAGGGAGTAAGAAGAAGAAGAGTCAAAAGAGGTGTGTGTGTGTGTGTGTGTGTGTGTGTGTGCGCGCGCGCGCGCGCGCGTATATTCTTATTATTTTGATTTTTATTATATATATGTATTAATTTCATAAATTTTTATTTAAAGAATAAATGGAGAAGGAAAGAAAAATAAAAAAGAAGAAAAAGGAGAGAAAATTAAGATAAACATAAAGAAGAAAGAAGGAAAAAAAAGAAAAAAATAAAAAAGGTAAAAAGAGAAGAGAAGAGAAAGAAGAAAAAGATAAAGAAAGAATCAATATAGAGACAAAAAAATAAAAAAGGAAAAAAAGTGTGTTAAAGTAATTAGTTTTTGTAATATACCATACATTCAATTTTGTAAAAGTTATTATTGTTATTTCTATTTAAATAAAATTTAACATTATATAGTATTTTGTTGTTTAATTTATTAACTACAAATTAATAACATTTATGTTATAAACAAAAACTTTGTTTTTAATATTTATATTTGGTACATTTTAATATTTCAATTTTATTTAGTCTCTTTTTCTCCATCTTGTGTACATTTTACACTGAATAAAAGTAAAATTTAATTTTTAACAGAAAAATTAAGTTAATCAATTATGGGTAAACGAAAAGTTATTCGTACTCCAGAAGAAGAGGAAGAATTTCAGCGATTGAAAAGAGAACGAAAGGCTTTAAATCAACAAAAATACTATGAAAGAAAGAAAAAAAATATTGCAAATAATACTATTGTGTGTGGGCTATCTAATAATAATTTGTCCAGAACTAATAATGGACAAATATTGCAAACACATAATATTACAAATTTATGGAAAAGAAATATGCAAAACGAAAATGTAGTGAATAGTATAGTTGGACCATCTAATGAAAATTTATCCAGAATTAATAATAAACAATTATTGCAAACACAAAATAAAATAGATTTACACAAAAGATATAAGCAAGAAGAAAATATAGCAAATAACATAGCTGGGTCATCCAATGATAATTTGTTCAAAACTGATAATAGACAATTATTGCAAACACATAATATTACAGATTTATGCAAAAGAAATATGCAAAAAGAAAATGTAGCGAATAGTATAGCTGGACCATCTAATGAAAATTTATGCAGAAATAATGATGAGCAATTATTACAAACACACAATAATACAGATTTAAACAAAAAAAGTAAGCAAAATTATAGAGCTAAATATAAAGGATTTCAAAACATAGACTGCCATAATTTAAATCAACATTATATAGGAAAAATGAATGTAGAATGCCAATATTGTAAAGCAAAGCATTTTCAGGCTGAAAAAGTTCACAATAAAGGTAATTCATTCAACGATTGTTGTAGTCATGGCAAAGTTATGTTAGAGCCTCTACCACCACTTCCTGATAAATTACAACAATTATTTTCTGGAAATCATCAAAAATCCAAAGAGTTTTTAACAAATCTACGAGGTTACAATAGTGCATTTTCTTTTGCATCTTTTAATGCTAACTTGGTTAATTTCAAAGCACAAAGACGAGGACCTTATTGTTTCAAAATTCAAGGTCAAATTTATTACCAAATTAACACTGCATTATATCCTGCTACAAAAGAACAATCAAGTTATGGACAGCTTTTTATACTTGACGCTAACGAAGCTACAGAATATCGTTTAAATGCAAATACAAATCTCGATGAAGAGTTATTGCATACGTTAGATAATATTATTCGCAGCAATAATATATTTGCTCAGTCATATGAAATGATGCACGAAGAAGTTCGTAATCAAGAAAATTTAGGTTTAAATGTACCTAATTTAACAATGGCATTCTTAAATAAGAAAATAGGTATTGATCGCGGAAGATATAATGTTCAAAGAATTAACGAAGTTGCTGCAATTTTTTCAACTATCGCAGATGGAGATATTCCTGATTGTTATGTTACAATTAGAAACAAATGTGATAAAACTTTAAAATATATTAGTACAATGAATCCAAACGTTGAACCTTGGATTTATCCCATGTATTATCCACATGGCACGCAAGGTTGGCACGATAATATTAAACAAATTAATGGAAAACGTGTAACTAGATCTATGTACATTCAATATTGAATGGCTATACGTGACAATATCAATATTTTTTTAATGGGTAAACGATTATTTCAACAATGGCTTGTTGACAACTATGTAAAAATAGAAAAAGATAGAATTAATTGGTGTAAAGAAAATCAAAAACAGTTGAGAATGGAAAAGTATCAGGGACTGATCGATTATTTAGAAAAAAAAGCGACTGATGCTAATGCTCGTGTTGGACGAGTAATGATACTTCCATCGACATTTATTGGTTCACCTCGAAATATGATGCAAAATTATCAAGATGCGATGGCTATTGTTCGCAAATATGGTAAACCAGATGTTTTCATTACAATGACCTGTAATCCAAATTGGCTTGAAATTAAAGAAAGTTTGCTTCCAAATCAACAACCTGCTGATAGACCTGATATTTGCGCCAGAGTTTTTGATGTAAAAAAAAATTATTTGATAGATTTGATTATTCGACAAGAATTTTTTGGTGAGGTAAAAGCATTTGTTTATGTAATCGAATTTCAGAAACGTGGTTTGCCACATGTGCATATGTTAATAACTTTAAAACAATATTGTAAAATTATTAATTCGGAAACTGTTGATAAGTATATTTCCGCTGAAATTCCGAATCCTGCTATTGATAAAAATTTGCATGAAATTGTCATGAAAAATATGATTCATGGACCATGTGGTGATTGGTGTGTGGTAAACGGAAAATGTTCAAAGCATTTTCCAAAATCCTTTTATGAGGAAACAACTATGGATGAAAATGGTTATCCACAATATCGTCGAAGAGATACTAACATTTCGTATGAGAAATCTGAAGAATTTGTAGTAGATAATCGATTTGTTGTTCCTTATTGTCCAATATTATTAACGATTTTTAATTGTCACATTAATGTTGAAATTGTTTCAAGTATTAAGTCGGTGAAGTACTTATATAAATATATTTATAAAGATCACGATGCAGCATCTGTAATCATAGAAGAAGATGTGAATAATATAAAAATCGTACATGACGAAATCAAGGATTTTATCGAAGCACGTTATGTAGGACCAGTTGAAGCTTATTGGCGCATTGTAAATAAAACATTGCAAGAGAAAAGTCATGCTATTATTCGTTTACCTGTACATTTACCAAATGAACAAAATGTAATTATCTCTAACCATTTAAATGAACAAGACTTACAATCTGTTTTAGAACGTATAACAATGTTAATGGACTATTTTGAATTAAATAAACGAGATATTGATGCACGCCAATATATGTATACAGATATACCTTTATATTACGTATTCAAAAAAGTAATTCTTGATAGAAAACAAATTAGTCGTTGGGAAAAACGTCAGTGTAAATTTAATTGCATCGGACGCATGTACTCAGTTAGTCCAACTGAAATCGAGTTATTCCATTTACGTATCCTTTTATTGAATGTTAAAGGAGCAACAAGTTATAACGATTTAAAAACAGTCAATGGTGTATTGTATCAAACATTTACTTCTGCATGTTTGGCTTTGGGTTTAATTGAAGATGATGATGAATGGAAACATGCAATAAGCGAAGCTTCTATATGGATGATGCCAAGACAGCTTAGGTCACTTTTTGTTCGAATACTAATGCATTGCCAACCATTGCATCCAAAAGAATTATGGAATGAATTTCAAATTGCAATGTCCGAAGATTACATACGACGATTTGGACGAGCCACTGGAATAAAAAAAGCTTATGCTCAAATCGATCAATTACTTCGCAAAGAAGGTTGGGAACTTTTGCAATTTCCAGAAATGGAACAACTAAATATAAAATATGAAGAAGAAGATGCGGAACAATTGCAAAAAGAAGCTTTATGTGGTCAGCAACAGTACAGTCAGTTAAATTATGATCAAAAAAATGTTGTTGATTATGTTTTAACTCTTTTGGAGAAAACTGACAATCAACAGAAAAAATGCTTATACATTGACGGTCCAGGAGGTTCAGGTAAAACTTTTGTTTACACAACATTATACTATTTACTCAAATCTCAAGGCAAAGTTGTTAATGCAATGGCTTTCACTGGTATCGCTGCAACATTACTTCCAAATGGAAGAACAGCTCATAAAACTTTAGGTTTGCCTGTGCCTCTTCTTGATGATTCAACATCGAATATAAAACTTCAATCCAAAGAAGCTGATTATTTAAAAAAAATAGATGTTTTTATTTGGGATGAAGCACCAATGGCACCACGATATGCCCTTGAAGTAATGAATCATCTCTTACAGGATTTAATGCATAATGATATACCATTTGGAGGAAAAATTGTTATTCTTGGTGGAGATTTCAGACAATTATTGCCAGTAAAACAAAGAGCTACACGTTCTGAAATTGTAAATTTATCAATTAAATTCAGTTCATTATGGCAACATTTTGAAATTTTTTCATTAACGGAAAATATGCGTATTTTACCACATGAACAGGAATTTGCTCAATTTTTATTAGATTTGGGTAATGGTACTCTAAACGATCAGTTTAATAATGTTGAAATTCCACTAAGATGTACAGCAAATTTAAATGTAAATATAATAAAAGATACATATGAAGAAATAATCAAACACAATCAGTATAGACTTGCAGCAAAACGTGCTATACTTTCTGCAAGAAATGTTGATGTGGATGAACTAAATAAACAAGTTGTGAATTTACTTGATGAATCAACAGAAAGAGTATACACAAGTATAGATACTACTGAAACTACTGATAATAATAATGATATTAATGAAGTTATTTTAACAGAATATTTAAATACTTTAAATCCAATAAATTTTCCACCTTATGAACTCCGATTAAGAAAATATACGATTATCATGCTGATTAGAAATCTGAATATCAGTGAAGGTTTGTGTAATGGAACAAGATTATTAATTTTAGAATTAGGAAATAATTTATTAAAGTGAAATTCTGACTGGTGATAAAAGAGGAGAAATAATCTTTTTAAATCGTATAACTTTATATTGTGAAGATGTTTACCCATTTGTATTTAAAAGAAGACAATTTCCAATTAAAATTGCTTTTGCTATGACAATAAATAAATCACAAGGATAAACATTTGATAAAATTGCAATCGATTTAAGAAAAGATGTGTTCAGTCATGGACAACTTTATGTTGCATTTTCACGAGTTAGATCTTGGGAATCATTACAAATTTATTTAGGACAAGAAAGACAAAGTAGATTGGTTAAAAATTATGTATATACAGAAATGTTTCAGTAAGAATGTTGGACGTATAGATTCTACAGTGTAATTATAATTATTTTAAATAAATTTCAAAATAATAAATTTTATATTATATACATATTTATAATAAATACAAACAGATATAATTTTGTATCAATATTTTATAATACAACATTTTTTATATATTCATTTATTTAATAGTGCATCCTGTGATGAAAAATGCTTTTTGGAAATGGATTATTCCATATTCCTTTAAGCATAAACCCTGAGGATGCATTATCTATAACAAAATAATTTGTCGAGTAAAATAATAGAAAATAATTTATTTTGTATACATAATGACAAGAAATATTATTAAAACAATAAATGACAATTCAATATTTAACATAAAAATATGTCTGAAAGAAAATAACCAAAGTACTTTAAAATTGAACATAAAATAATTTAAAATTATATTAAAAAATTATTTAATTAAATATTTATAGCATCATATCATAATATTTGTAAAATTAATAGAAATTTAGTAATAATGTAGTGATATAAACTTTATATGTGCATATATATATATATATATATATATCGTAACATGCATATATATATATGCATGTTACGATTAAAATAAGAATGTAAAAAAATTAATTTTTTATTAAAAAAATATTAAATTTTAGCTAAAGAATTTAACATGTAAAATAATAGTAAGGTGTAAATCATAATATTGATAAGAATATTTATTTATGCTCATGACATAAATAATACATAAAAATACTTCAGTTCTCAAATTTACAATTGTAATTTATAAAAATTATATTTAAGATAATAACAAATAATGATAATAGAAGAATAAAATTATCATTTATGATGAAACAGATGTGAATCATAATATTAATAAGAATATTTGCTTGTTCTTGATATACAGGGTGTACCACCTAAAAATAGTCACCCTCTTTTATCTTTTAAACTAAAAAGGACTTGAAATATCGCGGGCCACCATTTCATTTTCGGCCCTGCGATATAGTCAACTTCTGACTCGTGCATTAGAGGTTGACATATGTCATGTTGTCATTTCATCATGATACTCAGTCAGAAGTTAGCTATATCACAGGGCCGAAAATGAAATGGTGGACGTCGCCTGCGATATTTCAAGCCGGAAAATCTCGTATAATATGTAAAATATTTACATTAAATCATATATCGTTATATTTGTTTCAAACAGCGCTACAACTTTTATTATGTCAAAATATCTACATTATTATAAAAAATTATACATATCTCTCCGTTCTTTAATACAGATAAATTTTGTACTCAACCACTATGCTCACAATAAAGTTCAGTTAAAGCCATTTAATTTCATATATATTTGTTATGGTCTATCTCTTTTAGTTTAAAAGATAAAAGGGGGTGGCCCCTTCCAGGTGGTACACCCTATATATAACAATACAATAAAATATAATAATATGTTAAAATAGATAAGTTTCAGTTTTGCAATAATATATAAATTATATGCCGTAAAATAATAAAATAAGAAAACCGCATTGGCGCGCGCGAAGCGCGCGCGACGATCTAGTCCACTATTAAAAAAAGCATGTTAAATCGATTCTTGCATGTATTGTTGCCGCTTTTCCGCGATGCTGATTGGTTGTCTCGATTCTCTCTCATTATGAATATATATTCAGAGTATAAATCGGCTGTCATCGCGGGTAATCGTTTATATTAATAGGTTAATAGTGTGTTAGGAAAATATTTTTATTATTGTATAATTATGCTATGCTATTGTTATGCGATTAATAAGTTGCTATGTGAAAAAACAGAAAAAGTAGATTTTATAAGAAGTACACTTTAGAAGAAGAAATTATCTTAGTAGAAGCGATATGTCGGATCAAAAGGAATTTGGAAGAATGTATGAAGAAGTAGATAAATTATCTGAATTTGAACAATTATTAGATGGAAATGGAAGTTTTGTTTTCTAATGAAACGTTAGATAATATTCGAATTAATGATTCGACCGTGTACGTACTTAAATTATATATCATTTTTTTAAATTAAAATTTAAAATATAAATTCTTATAACTTTTACATTATCGAATTGTTAATGATTCTTGTTAGAAGTTCGCGAGAGACGCGCAAGAGAAAAGTTGGGAAAGTTTTCAAGCTAAAAAAACTTTAAATAAAAGATAAAATTTTCTTTTTTGACAGTTGGTACACAAGAATTGTTTACGTTTTATTTACTGTGTTTCTCTCACATATATTTATATTCTTTTAACATATTATATCATTTTATTATAATATATTATTTGCATTGTCACACGAACAATATTTTATGAAAAAATTATTTATTGAAGAATTATATAATTAACGTAAAATTATATGTAGTATATCTATGAATATAATAAATAATTACATTTGTTGTGTGTGAATTTTTATGATATTGTAAATTTCTTCATTACAATTTTTATTTAAATCATGTATGATTTATTTTTCATCAAATTATATTAATTTTTTTCGTAATTATTATTCGTAATTTTTTCTTTTTTTCGTTAATTTAAGGTATAATTTTTTTAAATGTTAATGTTTTTGAAATTTTATAAGAAGTACACTTTAAAAGAAGAAATCATCTTAGTAGAAGCGATATGTCGAATCAAAAGGAATTTGAAAGAATGTATGAAGAAGTAGATAAATTATCTGAATTTGAACAATTAGATGGAATGGAAGTTCTGTTTTCTAATGAAACGTTAGATAATATTCGAATTAATGATTCGACCGTGTAAGTACTTGAATTTTGTATCATTTTTTAAATTAAAATTCAAAATATAAATTCTTATATCTTTTACATTACTGCTTTTATATATCTCGTTTTTATTAATAATTCTACATATTTTATACTGTAAATATTGTGTTTTATAATTTTGTGTGAAAGAAATTAATTTTTCCATATATATTGTAAATTATTATATTGTGTATTTCTGTTTTTTGTTTATTTATTATTAATTTTATAAACGTTTGTAAATTTTTTAAATTATTTTTTAATAATAATTTGAAAGAAAATTTAATTACACAGTAAAAAATTTTGTGTTAAATTTAACATATTTCACATGTCCCAATTTATCCACTCTAATTTTAATGTTAATTTAACAGAAGGCAAGTATGTAAATAAATAACACAAATAATATGTTTAAAAATTAACACAAAAGTGTAACACTTAAATTTGATCTGGAAATAAAGTTTATGTTAAATTAACATATTTATAATGTTAAATTTAATTAAAAGGAAATGTTATTCTTACATTTTTATGATAAATAACAGAAGAGATATGTCGATTTAACATATGGAAACTGTTATAGAGAGAAAAATAACACAACTTATCTGTTCATTTTAACATATAACATATTTCATATTTCTTTATATGTATGTATATATATATATATATATATATATATATATATATAAAGTTTAAAAGAATCGTATGAAATTAAAGGAATAAATGTCATTGGTATCATTACTAAATATTAGTTGTATGCATAAGAAAAAAATGAAAAAGGTTTGTAAGAGGTATAAATTTAGGAAATATATATATAAAAACTATATAAAAGTTATTACAATATAATTGATTATTAATTATTAATAATAAATAATTATTATTGTGGTGTTATAATTAGTTTAATTAGAAAATGTGATATACAGAGATTGACGAGGGAAATATTTCTTTCTTCTATTATTAAGTACGTCGTTCGTGCTTCGCGTCTTCGCTATGACTGCTATTCTCCACCGCTTGCTCGCTTTTCGAGTCCCGTATTTGCGCTTACAAAGGACGAACACGTCGAACAGTAAATATTATCGCGCTACCTTATTATAGCAGAAACATCTCGTCAATAAATCGACCGTCCAAATCGACTTAAATATAACAGTCTTTATTTCAGAAAACTTTATCCTACACTCGGCCGTCCTGACTGAACAGTCATTCAGACTGTTCATCTTCTTCATTTTGAGAGTCGTCCTCAAATGCGTCGTCGCTGCTGCTTATCCACGGCTTCATGAAATCCGAAACCGATGAAGTCCGAAGGGGTCCCTCATGTTCACCGATTTTATAAACTTGATATCGATTATTCCGTAGGACTCTGGTAACCTCGTACGGTCCAAAATATTTGTTAGCTAGTTTGAGCCCAGGGCCCTGCTGCGTCCGTTTAATCGCAACAAGATCGCCTTCTTGATAACAGCGCGGTTCTTTCCTTTTTTTATCGTAACATCTTTTGTTCTCGATTTGCATCTTCGCGATACTCTCCTTCGCTTGATCCCGCAGTTCGTCTCGATCCTCCTGGAACGATGCAATCCACTCGCTCTGCAGAAGGTCTCTCACATCAGGGTCGCCACGGAGATGCGGATAAACACCGAACAAAAGATGGAAAGGTGTCGTTCCGATACTTCTGTGCGGCGTAACATTTAAGCATTGCTGCGCTGCGTTCAAATGCTTATACCACTCACCAGGTTTCGCAACAGACAGCTTTGTCAGCAAGGGAATCAGCGTTCTATTCAGTCTCTCGACTTGACCATTACCTCGCGGCACTCCCGTCGCAATCAGCAAGTGTTTGATGTTTTCTCCTTGGCAGTACTCTTCGAATTCTTTCGACGTAAAGGCGGAACCTCTATCGGAAATTATTCTCTTTGGATTCCCAAAAACAGTCGATTGTTTTTTCAATCGATCTATGACCTCCGTAGTACCGGTTGATTTGGTCGCGTATAGCCAAGTGAATTTAGAAAAAGCATCCACCACAGTAAAAATATGAGCGTAGCTCTTCTTCGTAGATGGCAATGGACCTAAATGGTCAATATGGAAAGTATCCAACGGAACGCTACCCTTCTCAATCGGATTAAGCATACCTTCTTGTTTCCCCTGCTTTCGTTCGCCAGAATGCAGGCGATGCAATTGCGCACGACTTTCTCAACCTTAGGTCGTAATTTTGGAATGTAGTAGTCCTTTTTACTAGAGCCTCCGTCTTGCCAGTTGCAAAATGACCTCGTTCGTGCGCTCTTCGAATTATTTGCATCTGCATTGACCTGGGAACAACAAGTCGTATATCGTCGTCAATTTCTTTATACAACAGTCCACCGCGTAAAATATAATGGCTTGACTGTCCTTGCTTCAACATATCGAGGATCCTCCTCACATCATCGTCCTCAATTTGTGCTCTCTTCAGTCGAGCAGTTAATCCCTCTTCACATTCGTCAACAATCAGACACGACGATAGCGGGCTTCTGCTTAGAGCGTCCACGTGACACATACCTTTACCGGGTCTATGCTCTATAGTATAACAAAATTCTTCTAGTAGTAACGCCCATCGGGCTACACGCACGCAAAGATCTTTTTTATTCATAGTAAGTATGAACGCACGACAATCGGTTACAATTTTAAAAAGATATACCGATCAAATACACGCGAAATCGTTTGAGCGCCTTAACAATCGCGAGCACCTCTAACTCATAACTTGAGTACTTTTCTTCCGCGGACGTCGTCTTGCCACTAGCATAATAAATGGGATGTAACATTCGGTCCTCACTATTCCGCTGCAAAAGAATTGCTCCATAGCCATATTTCGATGCATCCGTATGCAACTCCGTCTCGGCACCCGTACAATACAAGCTTAATACAGGTTTGTCGCTTAAGAGGGCTTTCAACTGTATAAACGCATCTTTCTCCGCTGCTCCGAAACAGAATTTAACGTTTGCCTTCAAACAAGTCAGACAACGGTCGCGCAATAGTAGCATACTTCGGAATAAATTATGGAAGTATCCAGTCAGACCTAAAAACGCCTGCACCTGTCGAATAGTTTTCGGTTCGGGAAAACGTCTCACGGCTTCGGTTTTTCGTTCAGACGGCTGAACACGACCGTCGCCTATCGTGTGCCCGAGAAATTCTACCATCCTCTTTAAAAAACAACACTTACTCCAATTTACTATTAAACCAGCCTGGCCGGCAACATCGAATACGCGTGTCAAGTTTTTTTAAACCGTTCTCGTCATTATCAGAAAGCACGATCAAATCGTCCATGTAAACCAATATTATTCCGTCTCGTATTAAGTCCTTGAAAACCGAGTTGATATATCGCTGAAAAACAGAAGGTGAGTTACAAAGACCAAACGGTACCCGCAAAAACTCATATTGACCGTCAGGCACAATAAATGCAGTATACTTTATACTTGGTTCGTCTACTCGAACATGAAAGAAACCGTTTTTCAAATCGATAGTAGTAAAAACTTTCGTTCCCTGCAACATGTCCAGCTGATCCTCTATCAAGGGTAAAGGATAACGATCTTTTATTATTTTCCTATTCAACAATCTATAATCTACGCATAATCGGCGTGAGCCGTTCTTCTTCTTTACTAAAACAATCGGGCTAGCGTAATCGGATGAAGAGGGACGAACGATCCCTTGCTTCTCCCACTCTCTAATTACATTATTTACAATACTTCGCTCGAATGGCGCTAGGCGCCTCGCTCGCTGATATACGGGTTCGTCATCTTTTAAAACAATCGACATCTTTATGTCAGTCTCGCGCGTCCTGTTCGGTTTATAGTTTTCGACTAACGTCACGATAGTACGTCTATGCTCAGCGTTCTGGATGTGAGATACGTCTACTTCGTTCGAATCATACGTGCCCTCTACATCAATTCGAAATATCTCTAGAATATCTTCTTCGACTATTTGTTTATGAATCGGATTGATAGTTATTGTACCCTGCCTCACGTTGACCTCTACCGTATCCAAGAAATCCGTACCAATTATTAATTTTTGTCGCAATAACTGTATCTGAGACAACGCGTATGAGAATCGGATAGGAACGTCCGTCTATTGTGATGTGCGCTTGAAATTCTCCCAATGCAGCTATCTCATCAGACCCTATACCTGAAAAACGAATTTTAGTTTCCTGGAATCGGGGCGAACCTATACTTATATATTCGTCTGCACGCATTAACGAGATATCGCTACCGGTATCTATGAGCGCTTCGATCTTAACAATCGTCTATCGCAACGTCTTTTGTGTATTTCTTACGCGAGGAGGAACGTGCCGCAACACAAGAACTGTGGAGAGCAGTTTTTCTTTTTCGAGCATTTCGCCGCAATNATCAATATTTTTTTAATGGGTAAACGATATTCAAACAATGGCTGTTGACAACTATGTCAATAAATAGAAAAAGATAGAATTAATTGGTGTAAGAAAATCAAAAACCAGTTGAGAATGGAAAATTATCAGGGACTGATCGATTATTTAGAAAAAAAAGCGACTGATGCTAATGCTCGTGTTGGACGAGTAATGATACTTCCATCGACATTTATTGGTTCACCTCGAAATATGATGCAAAATTATCAAGATGCGATGGCTATTGTTCGCAAATATGGTAAACCAGATGTTTTCATTACAATGACCTGTAATCCAAATTGGCTTGAAATTAAAGAAAGTTTGCTTCCAAATCAACAACCTGCTGATAGACCTGATATTTGCGCCAGAGTTTTTGATGTAAAAAAAATTATTTGATAGATTTGATTATTCGACAAGAATTTTTTGGTGAGGTAAAAGCATTTGTTTATGTAATCGAATTTCAGAAACGTGGTTTGCCACATGTGCATATGTTAATAACTTTAAAACAATATTGTAAAATTATTAATTCGGAAACTGTTGATAAGTATATTTCCGCTGAAATTCCGAATCCTGCTATTGATAAAAATTTGCCATGAAATTGTCATGAAAAATATGATTCATGGACCATGTGGTGATTGGTGTGTGGTAAACGGAAAATGTTCAAAGCATTTTCCAAAAATCCTTTTATGAGGAAACAACTATGGATGAAAAATGGTTATCCACAATATCGTCGAAGAGATACTAACATTTCGTATGAGAAATCTGAAGAATTTGTAGTAGATAATCGATTTGTTGTTCCTTATTGTCCAATATTATTAACGATTTTTAATTGTCACATTAATGTTGAAATTGTTTCAATATTAAGTCGGTGAAGTACTTATATAAATATATTTATAAAGATCACGATGCAGCATCTGTAATCATAGAAGAAGATGTGAATAATATAAAAATCGTACATGACGAAATCAAGGATTTTATCGAAGCACGTTATGTAGGACCAAGTTGAAGCTTATTGGCGCATTGTAAATAAAACATTGCAAGAGAAAAGTCATGCTATTATTCGTTTACCTGTACATTTACCAAATGAACAAAATGTAATTATCTCTAACCATTTAAATGAACAAGACTTACAATCTGTTTTAGAACGTATAACAATGTTAATGGACTATTTTGAATTAAATAAACGAGATATTGATGCACGCCAATATATGTTACAGATATACCTTTATATTACGTATTCAAAAAAGTAATTCTTGATAGAAAACAAATTAGTCGTTGGGAAAAACGTCAGTGTAAATTTAATTGCATCGGACGCATGTACTCAGTTAGTCCAACTGAAATCGAATTATTCCATTTACGTATCCTTTTATTGAATGTTAAAGGAGCAACAGTTATAACGATTTAAAAACAGTCAATGGTGTATTGTATCAAACATTTACTTCTGCATGTTTGGCTTTGGGTTTAATTGAAGATGATGATGAATGGAAACATGCAATAAGCGAAGCTTCTATATGGATGATGCCAAGACAGCTAGGTCACTTTTTGTTCGAATACTAATGCATTGCCAAACCATTGCATCCAAAAGAATTATGGAATGAATTTCAAATTGCAATGTCCGAAGATTACATACGACGATTTGGACGAGCCACTGGAATAAAAAAAGCTTATGCTCAAATCGATCAATTACTTCGCAAAAGAAGGTTGGGAACTTTTGCAATTTCCAGAAATGGAACAACTAAATATAAAATATGAAGAAGAAGATGCGGAACAATTGCAAAAAAGAAGCTTTATGTGGTCAGCAACAGTACAGTCAGTTAAATTATGATCAAAAAAATGTTGTTGATTATGTTTTAAACTCTTTTGGAGAAAACTGACAATCAACAGAAAAAAATGCTTATACATTGACGGTCCAGGAGGTTCAGGTAAAACTTTTGTTTACACAACATTATACTATTTACTCAAATCTCAAGGCAAAGTTTTAATGCAATGGCTTTCACTGGTATCGCTGCAACATTACTTCAAATGGAAGAACAGCTCATAAAACTTTAGGTTTGCCTGTGCCTCTTCTTGATGATTCAACATCGAATATAAAACTTCAATCCAAAGAAGCTGATTATTTAAAAAAAATAGATGTTTTTTATTTGGGATGAAGCACCAATGGCACCACGATATGCCCTTGAAGTAATGAATCATCTCTACAGGATTTAATGCATAATGATATACCATTTGGAGGAAAAATTGTTATTCTTGGTGGAGATTTCAGACAATTATTGCCAGTAAAACAAAGAGCTACACGTTCTGAAAATTGTAAATTTATCAAATTAAATTCAGTTCATTATGGCAACATTTTGAAATTTTTTCATTAACGGAAAATATGCGTATTTTACCACATGAACAGGAATTTGCTCAATTTTATTAGATTTGGGTAATGGTACTCTAAACGATCAGTTTAATAATGTTGAAATTCCACTAAGATGTACAGCAAATTTAAATGTAAATATAATAAAAGATACATATGAAGAAATAATCAAACACAATCAGTATAGACTTGCAGCAAAACGTGCTATACTTTCTGCAAGAAATGTTGATGTGGATGAACTAAATAAACAAGTTATGAATTTACTTGATGAATCAACAGAAAGAGTATACACAAGTATAGATACTACTGAAACTACTGATAATAATAATGATATTAATGAAGTTATTTTAACAGAATATTTAAATACTTTAAATCCAATAAATTTTCCACCTTATGAACTCCGATTAAGAAAATATACGATTATCATGCTGATTAGAAATCTGAATATCAGTGAAGGTTTGTGTAATGGAACAAGATTATTAATTTTAGAATTAGGAAATAATTTATTAAAGTGTGAAATTCTGACTGGTGATAAAAGAGGAGAAATAATCTTTTTAAATCGTATAACTTTATATTGTGAAGATTTACCCATTTGTATTTAAAAGAAGACAATTTCCAATTAAAATTGCTTTTGCTATGACAATAAATAAATCACAAGGACAAACATTTGATAAAATTGCAATCGATTTAAGAAAAGATGTGTTCAGTCATGGACAACTTTATGTTGCATTTTCACGAGTTAGATCTTGGGAATCATTACAAATTTATTTAGGACAAGAAAGACAAAGTAGATTGGTTAAAAAATTATGTATATACAGAAATGTTTCAGTAAGAATGTTGGACGTATAGATTCTACAGTGTAATTATAATTATTTTAAATAAATTTCAAAATAATAAATTTTATATTATATACATATTTATAATAAATACAAACAGATATAATTTTGTATCAATATTTATAATACAACATTTTTTATATATTCATTTTATTTAATAGTGCATCCTGTGATGAAAAATGCTTTTTGGAAATGGATTATTCCATATTCCTTTAAGCATAAACCCTGAGGATGCATTATCTATAACAAAATAATTTGTCGAGTAAAATAATAGAAAATAATTTATTTTATATACATAATGACAAGAAATATTATTAAAACAATAAATGACAATTCAATATTTAACATAAAAATATGTCTGAAAGAAAATAACCAAAGTACTTTAAAATTGAACATAAAATAATTTAAAATTATATTAAAAAATTATTTAATTAAATATTTATAGCATCATATCATAATATTTGTAAAATTAATAGAAATTTAGTAATAATGTAGTGATATAAACTTTATATGTGCATATATATATATATATATATATATCGTAACATGCATATATATATATGCATGTTACGATTAAAATAAGAATGTAAAAAAATTAATTTTTTATTAAAAAATATTAAATTTTAGCTAAAGAATTTAACATGTAAAATAATAGTAAGGTGTAAATCATAATATTGATAAGAATATTTATTTATGCTCATGACATAAATAATACATAAAAATACTTCAGTTCTCAAATTTACAATTGTAATTTATAAAAATTATATTTAAGATAATAACAAATAATGATAATAGAAGAATAAAATTATCATTTATGATGAAACAGATGTGAATCATAATATTAATAAGAATATTTGCTTGTTCTTGATATACAGGGTGTACCACCTAAAAGTAGTCACCCTCTTTTATCTTTTAAACTAAAAAGGACTTGAAATATCGCGGGCCACCATTTCATTTTCGGCCCTGCGATATAGTCAACTTCTGACTCGTGCATTAGAGGTTGACATATGTCATGTTGTCATTTCATCATGATACTCAGTCAGAAGTTAGCTATATCACAGGGCCGAAAATGAAATGGTGGACGTCGCCTGCGATATTTCAAGCCGGAAAATCTCGTATAATATGTAAAATATTTACATTAAATCATATATCGTTATATTTGTTTCAAACAGCGCTACAACTTTTATTATGTCAAAATATCTACATTATTATAAAAAATTATACATATCTCTCCGTTCTTTAATACAGATAAATTTGTACTCAACCACTATGCTCACAATAAAGTTCAGTTAAAGCCATTTAATTTCATATATATTTGTTATGGTCTATCTCTTTTAGTTTAAAAGATAAAAGGGGGTGGCCCCTTCCAGGTGGTACACCCTATATATAACAATACAATAAAATATAATAATATGTTAAAATAGATAAGTTTCAGTTTTGCAATAATATATAAATTATATGCCGTAAAATAATAAAATAAGAAAACCGCATTGGCGCGCGCGAAGCGCGCGCGACGATCTAGTCCACTATTAAAAAAAGCATGTTAAATCGATTCTTGCATGTATTGTTGCCGCTTTTCCGCGATGCTGATTGGTTGTCTCGATTCTCTCTCATTATGAATATATATTCAGAGTATAAATCGGCTGTCATCGCGGGTAATCGTTTATATTAATAGGTTAATAGTGTGTTAGGAAAATATTTTTATTATTGTATAATTATGCTATGCTATTGTTATGCGATTAATAAGTTGCTATGTGAAAAAACAGAAAAAGTAGATTTTATAAGAAGTACACTTTAGAAGAAGAAATTATCTTAGTAGAAGCGATATGTCGGATCAAAAGGAATTTGGAAGAATGTATGAAGAAGTAGATAAATTATCTGAATTTGAACAATTATTAGATGGAAATGGAAGTTTTGTTTTCTAATGAAACGTTAGATAATATTCGAATTAATGATTCGACCGTGTACGTACTTAAATTATATATCATTTTTTTAAATTAAAATTTAAAATATAAATTCTTATAACTTTTACATTATCGAATTGTTAATGATTCTTGTTAGAAGTTCGCGAGAGACGCGCAAGAGAAAAGTTGGGAAAGTTTTCAAGCTAAAAAAACTTTAAATAAAAGATAAAATTTTCTTTTTTGACAGTTGGTACACAAGAATTGTTTACGTTTTATTTACTGTGTTTCTCTCACATATATTTATATTCTTTTAACATATTATATCATTTTATTATAATATATTATTTGCATTGTCACACGAACAATATTTTATGAAAAAATTATTTATTGAAGAATTATATAATTAACGTAAAATTATATGTAGTATATCTATGAATATAATAAATAATTACATTTGTTGTGTGTGAATTTTTATGATATTGTAAATTTCTTCATTACAATTTTTATTTAAATCATGTATGATTTATTTTCATCAAATTATATTAATTTTTTTCGTAATTATTATTCGTAATTTTTTCTTTTTTTCGTTAATTTAAGGTATAATTTTTTTAAATGTTAATGTTTTTGAAATTTTATAAGAAGTACACTTTAAAAGAAGAAATCATCTTAGTAGAAGCGATATGTCGAATCAAAAGGAATTTGAAAGAATGTATGAAGAAGTAGATAAATTATCTGAATTTGAACAATTAGATGGAATGGAAGTTCTGTTTTCTAATGAAACGTTAGATAATATTCGAATTAATGATTCGACCGTGTAAGTACTTGAATTTTGTATCATTTTTTAAATTAAAATTCAAAATATAAATTCTTATATCTTTTACATTACTGCTTTTATATATCTCGTTTTTATTAATAATTCTACATATTTTATACTGTAAATATTGTGTTTTATAATTTTGTGTGAAAGAAATTAATTTTTCCATATATATTGTAAATTATTATATTGTGTATTTCTGTTTTTTGTTTATTTATTATTAATTTTATAAACGTTTGTAAATTTTTTAAATTATTTTTTTAATAATAATTTGAAAGAAAATTTAATTACACAGTAAAAAATTTTGTGTTAAATTAACATATTTCACATGTCCCAATTTATCCACTCTAATTTTAATGTTAATTTAACAGAAGGCAAGTATGTAAATAAATAACACAAATAATATGTTTAAAAATTAACACAAAAGTGTAACACTTAAATTTGATCTGGAAATAAAGTTTATGTTAAATTAACATATTTATAATGTTAAATTTAATTAAAAGGAAATGTTATTCTTACATTTTTATGATAAATAACAGAAGAGATATGTCGATTTAACATATGGAAACTGTTATAGAGAGAAAAATAACACAACTTATCTGTTCATTTTAACATATAACATATTTCATATTTCTTTATATGTATATATATATATATATATATATATATATAAAGTTTAAAAGAATCGTATGAAATTAAAGGAATAAATGTCATTGGTATCATTACTAAATATTAGTTGTATGCATAAGAAAAAAATGAAAAAGGTTTGTAAGAGGTATAAATTTAGGAAATATATATATAAAAACTATATAAAAGTTATTACAATATAATTGATTATTAATTATTAATAATAAATAATTATTATTGTGGTGTTATAATTAGTTTAATTAGAAAATGTGATATACAGAGATTGACGAGGGAAATATTTCTTTCTTCTATTATTAAGTACGTCGTTCGTGCTTCGCGTCTTCGCTATGACTGCTATTCTCCACCGCTTGCTCGCTTTTCGAGTCCCGTATTTGCGCTTACAAAGGACGAACACGTCGAACAGTAAATATTATCGCGCTACCTTATTATAGCAGAAACATCTCGTCAATAAATCGACCGTCCAAATCGACTTAAATATAACAGTCTTTATTTCAGAAAACTTTATCCTACACTCGGCCGTCCTGACTGAACAGTCATTCAGACTGTTCATCTTCTTCATTTTGAGAGTCGTCCTCAAATGCGTCGTCGCTGCTGCTTATCCACGGCTTCATGAAATCCGAAACCGATGAAGTCCGAAGGGGTCCCTCATGTTCACCGATTTTATAAACTTGATATCGATTATTCCGTAGGACTCTGGTAACCTCGTACGGTCCAAAATATTTGTTAGCTAGTTTGAGCCCAGGGCCCTGCTGCGTCCGTTTAATCGCAACAAGATCGCCTTCTTGATAACAGTGCGGTTCTTTCCTTTTTTTATCGTAACATCTTTTGTTCTCGATTTGCATCTTCGCGATACTCTCCTTCGCTTGATCCCGCAGTTCGTCTCGATCCTCCTGGAACGATGCAATCCACTCGCTCTGCAGAAGGTCTCTCACATCAGGGTCGCCACGGAGATGCGGATAAACACCGAACAAAAGATGGAAAGGTGTCGTTCCGATACTTCTGTGCGGCGTAACATTTAAGCATTGCTGCGCTGCGTTCAAATGCTTATACCACTCACCAGGTTTCGCAACAGACAGCTTTGTCAGCAAGGGAATCAGCGTTCTATTCAGTCTCTCGACTTGACCATTACCTCGCGGCACTCCCGTCGCAATCAGCAAGTGTTTGATGTTTTCTCCTTGGCAGTACTCTTCGAATTCTTTCGACGTAAAGGCGGAACCTCTATCGGAAATTATTCTCTTTGGATTCCCAAAAACAGTCGATTGTTTTTTCAATCGATCTATGACCTCCGTAGTACCGGTTGATTTGGTCGCGTATAGCCAAGTGAATTTAGAAAAAGCATCCACCACAGTAAAAATATGAGCGTAGCTCTTCTTCGTAGATGGCAATGGACCTAAATGGTCAATATGGAAAGTATCCAACGGAACGCTACCCTTCTCAATCGGATTAAGCATACCTTCTTGTTTCCCCTGCTTTCGTTCGGCCAGAATGCAGGCGATGCAATTGCGCACGACTTTCTCAACCTTAGGTCGTAATTTTGGAATGTAGTAGTCCTTTTTTACTAGAGCCTCCGTCTTGCCAGTTGCAAAATGACCTCGTTCGTGCGCTCTTCGAATTATTTGCATCTGCATTGACCTGGGAACAACAAGTCGTATATCGTCGTCAATTTCTTTATACAACAGTCCACCGCGTAAAATATAATGGCTTGACTGTCCTTGCTTCAACATATCGAGGATCCTCCTCACATCATCGTCCTCAATTTGTGCTCTCTTCAGTCGAGCAGTTAATCCCTCTTCACATTCGTCAACAATCAGACACGACGATAGCGGGCTTCTGCTTAGAGCGTCCACGTGACACATACCTTTACCGGGTCTATGCTCTATAGTATAACAAAATTCTTCTAGTAGTAACGCCCATCGGGCTACACGCACGCAAAGATCTTTTTTATTCATAGTAAGTATGAACGCACGACAATCGGTTACAATTTTAAAAGATATACCGATCAAATACACGCGAAATCGTTTGAGCGCCTTAACAATCGCGAGCACCTCTAACTCATAACTTGAGTACTTTTCTTCCGCGGACGTCGTCTTGCCACTAGCATAATAAATGGGATGTAACATTCGGTCCTCACTATTCCGCTGCAAAAGAATTGCTCCATAGCCATATTTCGATGCATCCGTATGCAACTCCGTCTCGGCACCCGTACAATACAAGCTTAATACAGGTTTGTCGCTTAAGAGGCTTTCAACTGTATAAACGCATCTTTCTCCGCTGCTCCGAAACAGAATTTAACGTTTGCCTTCAACAAGTCAGACAACGGTCGCGCAATAGTAGCATACTTCGGAATAAATTTATGGAAGTATCCAGTCAGACCTAAAAACGCCTGCACCTGTCGAATAGTTTTCGGTTCGGGAAAACGTCTCACGGCTTCGGTTTTTCGTTCAGACGGCTGAACACGACCGTCGCCTATCGTGTGCCCGAGAAATTCTACCATCCTCTTTAAAAAACAACACTTACTCCAATTTACTATTAAACCAGCCTGGCCGGCAACATCGAATACGCGTGTCAAGTTTTTTAAACCGTTCTCGTCATTATCAGAAAGCACGATCAAATCGTCCATGTAAACCAATATTATTCCGTCTCGTATTAAGTCCTTGAAAACCGAGTTGATATATCGCTGAAAAACAGAAGGTGAGTTACAAAGACCAAACGGTACCCGCAAAAACTCATATTGACCGTCAGGCACAATAAATGCAGTATACTTTATACTTGGTTCGTCTACTCGAACATGAAAGAAACCGTTTTTCAAATCGATAGTAGTAAAAACTTTCGTTCCCTGCAACATGTCCAGCTGATCCTCTATCAAGGGTAAAGGATAACGATCTTTTATTATTTTCCTATTCAACAATCTATAATCTACGCATAATCGGCGTGAGCCGTTCTTCTTCTTTACTAAAACAATCGGGCTAGCGTAATCGGATGAAGAGGGACGAACGATCCCTTGCTTCTCCCACTCTCTAATTACATTATTTACAATACTTCGCTCGAATGGCGCTAGGCGCCTCGCTCGCTGATATACGGGTTCGTCATCTTTTAAAACAATCGACATCTTTATGTCAGTCTCGCGCGTCCTGTTCGGTTTATAGTTTTCGACTAACGTCACGATAGTACGTCTATGCTCAGCGTTCTGGATGTGAGATACGTCTACTTCGTTCGAATCATACGTGCCCTCTACATCAATTCGAAATATCTCTAGAATATCTTCTTCGACTATTTGTTTACGAATCGGATTGATAGTTATTGTACCCTGCCTCACGTTGACCTCTACCGTATCCAAGAAATCCGTACCAATTATTAATTTTTGTCGCAATACTGTATCTGAGACAACGCGTATGAGAATCGGATAGGAACGTCCGTCTATTGTGATGTGCGCTTGAAATTCTCCCAATGCAGCTATCTCATCAGACCCTATACCTGAAAAACGAATTTTAGTTTCCTGGAATCGGGGCGAACCTATACTTATATATTCGTCTGCACGCATTAACGAGATATCGCTACCGGTATCTATGAGCGCTTCGATCTTAACATCGTCTATCGCAACGTCTTTTGTGTATTTCTTACGCGAGGAACGTGCCGCAACACAAGAACTGTGGAGAGCAGTTTTCTTTTTCGAGCATTTCGCCGCAATGTGTCCGAACTCTCCGCACTCAAAACACTTAGAGCCCAAATTTTTCGACGGGCAATTAACACTAATATGATCACGCACGCCGCAATTAAAACACCTCCTGATATTCATCGCCGTTCTCTTCTTCTCGCCGTCAACGCTGTCCCTCCTCTCGTTCCGGTCGGTCCCGCCATTCCGCCCAACCGTCGCCGACCTGCCGCCACGCCCGCTCGATCCCGCTGTATTGCGATCCCTTAACGCTATCGCCTCGAACGCCTCCAGCAATGACTCCATCCCAGTGAAACGCTGCATACGCGCCTGATCCCGCAACACATTGTCGGGGATACCATCTATGACATAATCCATTATTTCGTCGGCCTCAATCGGTACGCGATTGCCCATGATCACCTTCTCATGCACGTACTCGCGAAATGTTTCGTCCTTCTTCCAAATACGCGCCTCAAACGTCTTCCGAGTCGTCATCCTATTCTGTCGATGCCGAAACATCGATCTCAGTGCATCGAGGAGAGCGTCGAAACTTATGCTAATAAACTCGGGCTTCGAGTGAAACCACTCAAGAGCCTTCTTCTTTAGTCTCATCCCGACCAGAATCTTCGCGTGATCGTCCTCCAGTTGATATGTTACTTTCAACAGTCTTACTTGTCTTTCCCACGTATCAAAATCATTCGAACTTCCATCGAAATTCGCCAATAAATCCGCAATCGCCGTCAGATTCAATCGCGTATGCGATGTCCTTCTTACGATGTCGTCATCGTCCGCGGTCCTCTCCTCTCGCCGCTCGCGTAACAGAGCGATCTCACGCCTCACAAGCTCAAGCTCGCGCTCGGCGATCTCCTTCTCACGTCTGAGGACCTCGATCTCCCGCCGGTGCACCGAATCCTCGCGACAATCATCGTCGTCGGCGTCGCCTCCGTCCCGCTCCGCCGTCCATCCGCCCGACGGATCCCGCTCCATTAGACGGGCGATGAGCTCGGCCTTCGATCCCGTCGTGGACAATCCACGAGCTCTCAAAAATTCTTTAAGCTGAGTCACATTAAAGTCGTTAGGGTCCGGCATAGCTATTCTCGCAAAGCACTCGCCGTCGGCACACAACGCGCAATACACAAACGTCCACTCGTCGTCGTCTCTCTCTTCGGCAAGAAAAGAAATAAAAGAAGAAAAGACCCCTTCACTCCGATCCCGGACGAGCCCCCCAAAAAAAAATTGTGGTGTTATAATTAGTTTAATTAGAAAATGTGATATACAGAGATTGACGAGGGAAATATTTCTTTCTTCTATTATTAAGTACGTCGTTCGTGCTTCGCGTCTTCGCTATGACTGCTATTCTCCACTGCTTGCTCGCTTTTCGAGTCCCGTATTTGCGCTTACAAAGGACGAACACGTCGAACAGTAAATATTATCGCGCTACCTTATTATAGCAGAAACATCTCGTCAATAAATCAACCGTCCAAATCGACTTAAATATAACAGTCTTTATTTCAGAAAACTTTATCCTACATTATTTATTATTAATTATTGTTATTACTATTAAAAATTATTATTATTATCAGAATACGTGTATTTTTGTAGTAGTATTTATCAAATAAGTTCTTTTTAATAAGGATATGTAACTGTAGGAATCTTTAACTAATGCCACAGCAAATCAATTAATATTTAACATTATTTTGATATCGAATACAGGAAATATGTATAAGATATAATTTCCAAATATAGTTCCTGATAGATATCTCGCTAATGTTCGATGGAAATAACTTCGGTGTGAAAGATTATTATTACTGGATCCAAATAGGATAGTTTGCCGCAATAAATATGGTTGAAATTCCAAATTAACAAATTAAAGCTACTTAAAAATAAAAATAAAATCATGCTAAATGTCTTTATATTCAGGTAAAAAATACAAAATGAGAAATGACAATAATTATAATATTGTTAAAGTATTTAAGAAGAGAATTTAATATGATATACTAATTAATTTATATATTGATGTTAGTTTATAGAATTAATATCCAAAATATGGTTTATTTTTGATTGGTTCAATAATGAAAAAATTTGATTCAGATAATATCGACATGGGCATATCTTTTTTAATGAGACATTTAATTTCATTCTATACTACTTAAGTTACTATACGTAATTATATGTAAGTATAACAAAAAATATTTTTAATAAATATTTTATAATTCAAGTGAGAGAATATAGTATGTAAATTTAATGATCAAACTTTATCAGTATTTTTTATATATGTATTAAAAATAAGAAAAAATATGAACATAGGTCTAAAAACATTTTATTAATTAAAATGTCCAAAATTATGGGGGTATATTTAATAAATGATATTTATTTTTATTTATTGTATAAGCTAAATGTACATATATATGTAAATTTTTGTAATATTCTTATAAGTTTTCTTATCTTTGTTAAATCACACATTATTCTACTTTTCATTAAATTATAAACTATATATATATATATATACAATATATATATATATATATATATATATATCTTTTTAATGTAATACTATTTACTTATAATTTACTTTTTTCAAAAACTTTTTTTTAATTTCGCTCCTGGACCTAATTATGGAGCTAATTCGGACTGATGACTTTTTCCAACATGTTTCTCAACGATTTGATGACAACTGCACAACGCTTTTAAAATCATAGATAAATTACAAGAAAAAGATCTATACCTCGAAACAACAATTGACTTTTTTGATTCGGTGTAGAAGACACGACTTGATTCCTACACATATTAACAAATTAAAAATTAGCATCGTGTTCCACAGTTCCAGCATTAAACGCAAGTTTGATAAATTTAAGAAAGCGAATCAACATAAGTTGTTGAACTTTGAAATCGAAGATCAAAACATTAATTTAAATTATCTTCTCAAAAAAATTGAATTTATTGAAAAACGTCTGTTTGAATGTCTACCTCTTGATCTATTGACGAATTTTTTTGAATTAAATAAACACAGACTTTCATCCTTTGATCTTAGTATAAAAAATAACTCAATCAAGAAGTTCAACAATTTGAAATAAAAATACAACACTTGTTCAGATCTTTTTTCAAACACCAATAATTCTAAGTGGTTGGTCAACATTAGCAGTAAGGACATATCTGACACGGTTTCTGATTTTTTGAGCTTGGGTGAGAACTTTGCCTTGCCCATCGAACAAAAACGAAATAATGACCGGACTAATTATGTTTTGGACGTAGTCAAGAATTTTGAAGTGAGCAGCAACATTCTGCCCACTGACACTATCGAAACAACTCGCATTTCAGTGTCCAATATCCTTCAGAGATTTCTTACTACGCAGAAGCATATTAATTTCTCAGACCGGTATATTCTTAATTCATTCGCTGTTTCCAAAAAATATCTACGCGAAAACAATAGTGACATTATGGTCACGAGAGCTGACAAGGGTCAGACTATTGTTGTCATGGATAAAAAAGATTACTTTGAAAAAATGGACCTGCTTCTGAGTGATCAAACTACATATAAAGCTTTGAACAAAGATCCTTTGAAAAAATTGACCAATAAAATTAATGAATTAGTAAAATCTTGGCGCAATAATAATTTGATCAGTGAATTGACATATAAAAACTTAAATTATACGAACGGTAATTTACCGCGATGTTATGGTCTGCCGAAGATCCACAAAGACGGTTTTCCATTGAGAATCATTGTATCTGCTGTGGGAAGCCCCGTATATAATGTTTCGAGTTACATCCACAACATTTTGTACAAATCGATAAAGAAACCAAATTCATTTATTAAAGATGGTTGGTCCTTTGTACAAATCATTAAGAATACAATCATTAATGAAGACAACATCATGATTTCGTTGGATGTGACTTCGTTATTTACTAACGTTCCAAAGGAGTTGGTTGAAAATGCCATTAAAAAGCGCTGGGATGACATTGCAAAAAATACAAAATTTAACTTATCTCAATTCCTATTTGCAATTGACTTGATTTTGGATTCAACTTGCTTCTCCTTCAACGGACAGTTTTATGAACAGATCTTCGGTACACCCATGGGTTCTCCACTTTCACCTATCTTGGCAGATATGGTGATGGACGATTTGGAGACACAATGTCTAGACTCACTGAATTTTGCCGTTCCCATGTATTATAGATATGTTGATGATGTTTTTACTATTGTACCACGCACAAAATTGGACGATATTTTAACCACTTTCAATAACTATCACGAACGTTTAAGATTCACATTTTTACGAAAAAGAAATTGATTCTTCGATTAGTTTTCTCAATGTAAAAATCATTCGGTCGGGAACAAAACTTATCACTAATTGGTTTAGGAAACCTACATGGTCTGGGAGATATATTAATTTTTACTCAAATCACCCGTTAAAATATAAAATTAATACTATTTATAATTTAGTTGACCATGCTATTTTACTATCTGACAACTGCTTTAAACAAGAGAATATTAAGTTAATATTTGACACGTTAGTTAATAATTGTTTTCCTGAACACATTATTCATAGACACATTCGGAAAAGAATTAACTTTTTAAACAACCGCGACCTCAATGATACTGATGACACCAATTCTACTCGTCCAGACAAAACTCATTTTATCACCATACCGTATGTAGAGCATACGAGCCAAGATCTCTACCGTCTCCTACGAAACAATGGTTTTAACATCGTCTACAAAATAACTAAAAAATTGAATAACTTAATTAGATGTGGTAAAGACAGCTTACACAATAATGACAAGATAAGTGTTGTATACAAATTAAATTGCAAGGACTGCAATCTATTATACATTGGGCAAACAAAAAGACATGTGCGGACGCGAGTGAGGGAACATTGTAACAATATAAAGTTGCATGAGTCTAATCACTCCGTTATTAGCAAACACAGATTGGAATCCGGACACGATTTTGATTGGTCGAGACCCAATATCTTGCATAATGAAAAGTACGTTCGAAAAAGAGAGATAGCTGAGATGTTCTTTATTAAGAGATTTAATAATCTAATCAACCTACAGAAAGACACAGATAGTTTAAATAATATTTACGACAAAATTATAAAGGTCACTTAGCATCGTCTTTTCTCTGGTTATATTTAGTTCTTGACGAAATCTCACACGGACGCATCAACTTCTCTCTAATTTTGAATCTTTTTAAATAACGTTTTTTTTTTATTATGTGATTGCGTTGTTTTACATGTTACCATTAACGCTGCCTTCTGATTATTACTACATCGGTAAAGATTGTTTCACACTTTAATTCTTTGTGCGTTACTATGTATTCAAACCGTTAATTTAATTAATGTATTTATTTATAAATCTTTCTAGTGTATACTTGATAAGGACCACAACCATATGATCGAAACGTCGTAGTAAAATTAATTCTTTTGGCTAGTTTGGTCGACTACAATTTATCAATGATCCTTTACTTTTTTCAGTTACTTATTTCCATGTTTCTTTTTTCTTAATTTCCTTAATTAACTCTAAATGTTATAGACTTTTCAGAAAATATTGGAAAAATATTAGATTAAAAATCATGAATATTTCTAAAGGTAAGTTTTATTAAAAATTTTTATGTACTTTATTTAAGTATAAATATGTATATACATATACATATCTATACTTAAATATGTATATACATATATATATTTATACTCAAATAAAGTATATAAAAGTAATAAAGTATACATGTACATACATATTATATTATAACAAATTTATTTTTTATTTTTTAATTTATATGTTTTACAAGTTAAAAAATGGTATTATTGTTTAATTTATTTTTATTAATTATTTTTTAAGAGTAGATTGAAGATATTCAATTAATTCATCATCTGTAATGCATTTTTTAGAATTGCATCTATTAAGTAGTTAATGAATAATAAACATTTTTTCTGTAATAAATAAAAAAATTTATTCAAAATAACATAATAACACAACAAAACATAAATAAAATAACATAAATGAAATATTTCATATAATATTGTTTATTTGATCATTTTAATTTGTTAAATTTTTTTACATTAATAAAGAAAAACTTATGCTAAGAATATTTTTTTACAATTTTATATGTAACAGAAAAACAATTTCATCAGATCATAATAATAGGTCACCTTGTATATGTTTATAAAATAAAAATAATAAATAATTTCATAGTGTACGGTATGTTAATCGATTTATCGATTTACGTGACATATTTTATTGCAAATTTCACTATATTATAAGATTGCTATGCGATTAAAAAGTTGCTGTGTAAATAAACATAAATAATTAATAGACGATTTGTTAATGATTTTCATTAAAAGTTTGCGAGACACGTAAGGGAGAAGTTGTGAAAGATATCAAGCTGAGAAAGATTAAACTTTATATAAAAGGTAATAAAATTCTTTTTTCAAAATAATTATTTCATAATGATTGTTTACGTTTCATTTTTAACACATTTCACATATATTTGTAACTCACACGTATTCACATATATTTATTCTTTTTAACATATTTACATTACTTGTATAATTATACTTAATATATAATATTTTATAAATTATATTTATTTTTATTTATTCTATAACTGTAAGATTAATGTACAATTACGTGTGAACATTATATATGTAAATTTTTGTGATTTTTATGAATTTTTTTTTGTTAAGTCATATTATTTATTTTTTATAAATTACTGTTTTTTTAAATTATACACTATATTAATTTTATTCGTAAATTATGAAATATTACAAAAAGTATAAATATAAATATTAATCTACACATAAATGTTAAATTGCGAAAGCATAAATATTAATCTATGCATTTGTGCTTATTATTACATAATAAATAAAAAAAATATAATTCATAAATATAACTCCATAATTTTTGATATTTTAATTAATAAAATAGTTTTAGAGTTATATTTATGTTTTCGTTCTTATTTTTAATATATACACAGAAGATACTGATAAATACTGAAAAAATTTGGTAGTTAAAATTTACATGTAAATTAATAAATTTACATATTCTATCATTAGAAATATAAAATTTTTGTTAAAAATATTTTCTGTTACTTACCTATAACATAAGAGGAAAAAAATATAGAATGAAATTAAGTGTTTAAAAAAACATGTCGACGTCTATTATCCGAATCAAAACTCATTCATTGTTAAACTAATCAAAAATAAACAATTTTTTGAATATTGATTCTATAAACAAACATCAATATATGAATAAATTTAATAATTAATATACTATTTCCAATTTAATTTTTTTTTGAATATTTTAGCAATATTTTAATTGCTGTCATTCTTACTTGTATTTCTTACCTCAATATAAAGACTTTTTTCTATAGCATTTTATTTTTTATTTTTAAGTAGCTTCAGTTTGTTGATTTGACATAATTTTTAAACAAATTTGTTCGGAGATTGTTGCTATCTAATTTTGATCTAATTATAATATTCTTTAGCATATACATTTTTTCAATCAAATGTAAATTAACGGGATATCTATCAGGAAATATAATATATTTGAAAATCATATTGTAATTCGGCAATAAAACTTCAGAAAATTTACGATTTCTTAGAAATCTATGTAATTTCACTCCTATCCAAAATAAAATACTACTTAATATAACGTAAATCAAATTATATTTTTCTTACACTACACATATTTCTTGAATTTGATATTCAAATGGAGTTAAATGTTGATTGATTCCGTTGTATTAATTAAATTCGCATTCTCCCCCTTTTGTTTGTCATTATTGGCATGTTACATTTATATATCAATTATTGGCATGTTACATTTATATATCATGAACATACACTTTTACTTATTTCTTCATTCTAGCATAATCATATAATAAGTAATAATAAGTAATATGTAAATAATGAAAAACAACACAGAAGAAAAATAATAAATAACTGTTAATGGGTCCAAAAGCAATACAAAAACGCTTAACAATATAGAAATTCTTTCTAATATTAGAAAAAAACTTCTATTGATAAATACTTTTTCCTATTTTGATAATATTGAACATGAGATTTAAGAATAGAAATAGTAGTATTACAATAATTAATAGATTGTTGATTTTGATAAAATTGATAAACAGATGCTCTTAAATTTATTTTATATTAATTTGTTGATTGTTCTATCATCTGAATGTATTCCATATTTCCTATGCATAAAATTTTTATTAATATATATATTATATGCGAGAAGACGTAAGAGAGAAATTGTGAAAGATTCAACTTTATATAAAAAGTATAATAAATTTTATTTTAACAATTTTTTAAATTATTTCATAAGTATTGCTTACGTTTCATTTATAAAATATTTCACATATATTCTTTTAACACATATATTTCACATATATTTCACATATATTCTTTGAACATATTTATTTCACATATATTTATTTTTTTTAACATATTATTTATATTATTAGACTTTACGAAATATTTCAATGTGACAGTTAAAATAAAAACCTGTATAATTTAATTTTTTTATGAAAATATTTATAGATCAGTCTCTAACATGAAAATATTTATGAAAATGTTTATAGATTAACAGAAAATATTTATAGATCAGTCTCTAACATATATTTAATCTAAAATACAAAATCTCGTAAAATATATATTTAGTTTGAGATAATTTTTATTTAAATACTTTTGTAGATAGAAAAATAGAACAATTAGTGTATAAAAAAAATTTATATTTATTTTTTAAAGAAAGGAATATTGCAAATTACACATTCTTCTTAAAAAATAAATATATATTTCTTAAATATTATAATAAAATTATCGAAAATTAAATAGTTTACGAAGATATTTTCTATTTTATGTTAAAATATATTAGATTTTGGAATAAGATATCTCATAAATCATTTAATTTTTAGTTATTCAATTTTTATAAATTATTATTATGCATATTTTATGCATATGAAAACAATCTAATATTAAAAAATTAGTATAGAATAAAAATTTTCATAGAAGAATTAAAATTTTATTTGAAGTTTTTTACTTAAAAAATCAAATTAATTTCTTAATTTTTAAAATACCCTTATAAAAAATTTCGTTTGATCTATATTACGTCTTTTTTGAAAATCTTCGAATTTTTGTATAAAAAATTTTCTTTATAAAGGTATAGAAAAGATATTTAAATAAAAACATAATAAATCCACCCTATATATAAGAATTTTACTTTTGTTTAAATTGTTTTGTTAAAGTTTATCTAATTATTTAAATTTAAAATAGTAGTGAGACTAGGCGGGTTCTAACTCGGTCTCTCAGGGGGGTGAGGCGCGAGGGGAACCGCGGTGCGGGTGGTGACATCACGCGCGGGGAAGGAGGAATCGCGACGCGCAGTGGTGACGTCACCCGCGGGGAAGGGGATCCGCGGCGCGAGCGATGGACGAGGGGTCCGCGAGGTGAAGGGGGATCCGCGGCGCGAGCGATGGACGAGAGGGTCCGTGCAGTGAAGGGGGATTCGCAGCGCGAGCGATGGACGAGGGGGTCCGCGCAGTGAAGGGGGATCCGCGGCGCGAGCGATGGGCGAGGGGGTCTGCGCCAGTGAAGGGGGATCCGCGACGCCAGCGATGGACGAGGGGGTCCGCGCGGTGAACGGGGATCCGCAGCGCGACCGATGGACGGTGGTGTGAGAAGGACAGCGCTACGTATGGGAAAAGGAAAAGTGCAAAGTGTGAAGAGGACAGTGCTACGAGTGCGACAAGGATGGCGTTAACGTGGGACAAGGACGATGTATAGGTGGGAGAAGGACGACGCAAAGGTAAGTGACAACGAGTATATTCTAAGCGAAAGAGAGAGAACGATAATATCGAGAATAACAACGCGTGCGAGAGAGAACGATAATACTGCGAGACTTACAATTAGCGCGCGCGAAAGAGAGAACGATAGCGCGAAGACGACATGCAAGAGAGAACGATAATGTTGAGATTAACGCATGAGAGATAACAATACTTAAAACTAGCGCAAGAGAGACATAGGGATGGGTACGCATGGAGAGGCGTGTAAATAATTAGATTTTTTTTACGGATATAAAATTTATTAAAAATGTGTATGTGTGTATTTACAATTGTGTGTGTGTGTGTGTGTGTGTATGTACTTAAAATTAAGATTATAATAAAATATATATAATAATAAAATAAAATATAAAATATAAAAATAAATATAAATTAAAATTAAAAATTAATAAAATATAAAAATATAAAAATTAAATGGGGGACGATGCGTCGGGCTAAGGGGGACCGCTTCTGTAACAGAAAAGATACACATTTCATTAATTTTCAATAATTTATTTAATATAAAAAATTGTAAAACAGGGATACATACCTTAAAATCCTCGAGATAAGGCATCCTGCCATACCTCTTCTCCCTCCCAATCCCAAATTTCTTCTTCCTCCTGCTCTTCCTCCTGCTCTTCTTCTTTTCTTTCACGTTCCTCCAGCTCCTCTTTCTCTTCCTCCCCGAAGAGCCGCCGCAGATCAAAAATATCTTCGCCCTGGCGACTCTCCGGGGTGTCGCCCCACATGTACGAGAAGTGGCTCCTCCTTGCCCGGCGTATCGTCCGCACCCACTGGCGGTGGCTTATATTTACAAATCCGGGATTTCAATTTCATCCTGGGACTATATAAAAATATTTATTATTACACATTCTTTTTTTCACAATTTTTTAACAATTTATCATGAAAATGATACTTACATTCCATCGAAAAATTATGTTTAATGCAACATTATTGTTTAAGATATCCAAGAATTTCGTCTTCCATTCTTGGATATAAAATACAATATGATCCATTTTTGATTTGACACTTCACACTTTACTCGCGCCAGTTAGAACTTTATGAAGCGGCAATGAGGTCCCGGCACGAGGTTTTATAGTAGAGATGTCGCATTATCACCATGCCAAAAACGCGTCGTAAGACAAAAGTACATCCGGTCCCATGCAACTCAGCGCGGTATAATATAATATCAATATCATATCATGACTTTGTGAGAAGACAAACTTCTCGGTACGAAACTTTAGAATAGAGACGTATCATCATCGCTTTACCAAAAACGCATCGTAAGACAAAAGTATGCATCTTCCCATGCAAATTAGCACGATATAATGTAATGCGTCAACTGATCAAACGGAAATGAATGGTAATTGAACGGTCAGCAAACATGAACGGTAATTGAACGTTCGAACGCTTTGAACGGTCGAACGGAAATCGAACGGTAATTGAACGTCAAACGCTCTTCGAACTCGTCGAACGGTAATTGAACGTCGAACGGAAACGAACGGTAATTGAACGCTTTCGAACGTTCGAATCGAACGGAATGAACGCATCGAACGGTAATTGAACGCTCTTCGAACGCTCGTCGAACGGTAATTGAACGGTCATCGAACGGAAATGAACGGTAATTGAACGGTATCGAACGGAAACGAACGTTGTCAAACGCCGTCGAACGGAAATGAACGGTAATTGAACAGCCATCGAACGGAAACGAACACGTTGAACGGAATCAAACAAATTATATTCATTTATCGAACAAATATTTCAATGTATTACAATGTAGTATCGAAATACAATATATGTGGCACTGTGTCACGTATGGAAAACACGATACTGCGCACATGCATAGATAGGGATGAGGAAAAAAAGGAGAGAATAAGAAAGACGATAAAAATATATCGCATCATCAATTTATTATAAATATGGATTCGAAGAATCATTCATTCATGATGTTTTCAACCACCAATTATAAATTTTAAATACATTTTGTAGAGCGCAATTTTTTACATGATTTTCACAACGCATAGTATTCTTAACATCTAACTTATTTAAAGAAGCTACATCCTCATAGTCTGCATCCAAAGTTTCGATAATGACATCGTTTCTCGCATCATCGTCCAGTATATCGGCCAACCATTGTCGTTTTCATAGCCTTTAACGTACACGAGAGGTGAGCATCTCCTCCGTTGCACCCATCACCGCCGTCGTGATTAAACGTTTCGAATTCCAATATGAAACGTGTCCATCATTCCACGATAATCCATGGTGGTTTTTTAATCAGCCATAAAACCTGACATCTCTCAGATTTTGTGAGCATGTACCATGGTACCGGGCATGTAAAAATGTAATGAGAAAGTACGGATCCTTTTCTCAAAACCGCAGCTTCCTTTCACGACAAAATTTTTCCCAACGATAAATCCTTGCAGATCCACAAACGTTGGCGCAGCCATGATGATAAGATCCGATCGCAGACTGATGTCAATCGTCAAACATCTCAATCTTTTATATTTTTCTTCATATGCAATGGAGGGGATATTTGCTGACCTATGTAATTTTGCGGACCTACATTAGTCAATGGATTATATTCGACAACCCGATCGTGCAAGATGAGACAATAGGCGGTAGTATTCGCAGGTATATTTTCCCTGCACTCAAACTCTATTCTCACATCCACGGTAGCAGTTTTGACAGACTCGTTTTGTCGCGAGCAATCAATGACCGCTAGAGGACCGCAATGTAGAAATTTTGGAATTGGTTAATAGCGCGGTGCTATTATCGCATCCGTAATAAGATTTGCGAAAAGAGAGTACATGTCGAATAGGACGGCGAATCTATTTTTTTCAAAATCTAAATTTAAATCATCGTAGGGATAAAATTCCGAGTTTAAATAGAGTTTAACGTTGGTCAATTTGCAGTTATCGAACAATGTAACATCTTGTGACACCGAATTCTTTTTACCAGTTTGCAGTGCAAAGATCACGTATCGCGGTTTCTCTAGCTGGGAGGCGGCTTTCACGGTCCACGAATGTTTGGTCGTGCTATGTAACAGAGGAAATTCGTATAGATCCCAAGATCGGAAACTCATGTTCAAATATCGTCCGCTTTCCAACATTCGCAACATTGATAATTTATTAATCTCGTTCAATATTACATGAGGCATACGCCACTGTATCTTGAGTAATTCAATCTCAGCTTCCGACGACGGATGTCCGAATAGAACAATTATTATCGTTGCGCGAACGTATCAAAATCAATTCTGACGAGCGTTAATCACAACGCGTTTATAATCTTCGCAAAATCCTAGCAACATGTTGAGCGGCACCGCAAAAGTTGAAATAATTTTTGTCACCGTTGTACGTCAAATCCCACGCAGCGTTCTTCAAGTTTATACTTTTCTGGTGCGTTAGAGAGACATAATTTTTGAGCGTCCGATGTTATTCCAACATTTCTGTTGCGATCAATCTCTACTCCGTCGAGTTCGTATCGAAGTTCAATCAAAACATGAATGCGACGCAATTGTTTCCCAATACAACCTTCATTTCATCATTCGCTTTACGCACATTAAATCTTCCCTCGATGTAAAGAAAGCTTTTCGCAACGTAACGTGTATTAAATCCTGATGTTTATAGGTATTCGTATCTCGTCGCTGTATCCAAGCGTCGTATTGGCGTACGGATTGTACGTATGAGTCTCAATCTTGGACGATGCGATCGTCAAAGACTGGCTCACCTTCCGATATTCAAAACATCAATCATTTTTTTTCGTACGATGAATCCCAATGATTTCAAAAATTCACGATTCAACGCGCTCAGCTTCTTTTTAACGGCAATCTTATTATTGTCACCCGATACTGCTCGCCTTACTGCAATAGTATTGTCCCGCGTAAAAAGTATTGTCTCTCCGCGTGCTCCGTTTCGTTCAGTACAAGCATACTATGTTTGTCGCCGCCGTATATGCCAATCTTTACGGTAATTTCCTCTCCTCGAAAATCGAGCAATCGACCTCTTTGATCCACAATACGTATCGTTAAATCCGTAATGCTCCGTACAACGATCGGCAGATAAATGATCTGTGCCGGCGTTTCCGATATCTTATATCCTGGCGGTACGCTCGGTGAAAAATTCATGTATTGTGTGTACGCGCATGCCGTTGCTGTACGCACCAGTAGTCACGTTGCATTCTATACGAATAATATTTACGTTTATAATTATTAACAGGTTCGTCCGATTCATACCACTTGCGAGGTTGCAATATACGATTCTACGAGAATCCAAGCAAGGATCCTACATTGTCGGGGTTTGGTTAAAGTTTATTCTGTAGGCGCATTTGATTTCACTCTTTAGCGTACTGTGATTGGCGCGGAGCACTATTGGATATTCCTCATCATAATCGTTTTAACATCTCTGGAAAGGTGTTCATCTCGCAAATTACACGTTTGAGATAGTCATTTTATGGCGTGCAATTCGTACGATCCTTCGGGAATCGTAATTTTCCTTGTCGTCGTTGCCAAAATAAAATTTATTATTCGAAAAATTTACGTTCGGAATCGTGTGATAAGTTTTCAAAATCCGTTAATCCGAGCTCGTAATCGGCATCGGTCCAAATCTATAGCGGGGAAATAGCTTACAGCGAGAACGCTGCTTCTGCCAGTCAACGTAAGTGTCAGTGACATGGTCGAACGAATACTGAGTCATGACGATGGATTGTCAGGCTTTAAATTGATCGTTTGAAGAAATTTTAAACACAACTGTCCACAGATACTCTGATTATAACTTTGATAAGATGTGTAATTGTATTCAATTTTCACTCGTCCCGAAATATCGCACAAGTTCCTCGGGTGGTCGAAGATTTCCAAAACTGTCGAAATATACGACACGATCGTCTCTCTTTGCGTACGCTACCCAATGAGTACCGGGACCATCACGTCATCCAAATTGACGATACCGCTCTCGTTTCGTCGTACACCGCTTATCGGTAAATTATTGCGCATGAAAACACCTCTAAAGAAAGGTATACGCATACGTTTCGCAAATTGTTCCAATTGCACGTTAGTTGTCGCACCCGTAGGCATTTTTAATGTTTTTCGGACGTTTTTTTTTTTCTCTTAGACTTTGTTGAGAATCCCTGTCCCCGCTTGTACGGAGCGAGATAAAGTCCGCGACCTTCCATAGCGCGATTGTGACGCTGCATCTCTTCCAGCTTACGTTGCGCAGCCTTGCTATCGTTTACCGCCTTTGCGATTCCCGCCGCACCGCCGGCCAATGAACCGACAACTCCCAACAACGGTAAAAGTGGTAAAATACCACCACGTTTCGCTACTGGAAGTATTCGTTTCTTCCTCCTCTTTGTCGTCGATGGCTTTTTCATCCCCATGCCGAGTTTTGTCTTTGCCTTCATTGCCGCCCAAACAGTCGTAGCGGCTGCTCTTTCACCGAGAGTCGAATCCCTCGGTAATGCGTTCTCGCGCTCTTGCAGCTAGTATGCGATCAGCGATGTGACGTTGGTCGAGGTCGTTGCTTCGCGCGTAAGCAATGTCGTGTTCGCGTCCAATGGATTGATGCCTCGATCACCTCTAGCCAATCGTTTCTCTAATCGAGTTCCCGGCCCGCAAAACTGATAACCGGGAATATGTAATTCGATGGGAAGCGCGTTTATCGCACGATTTAAGAGCCGCTGCCTTTTACAATTCTCGCTGACATACGTAGCAATCTTTTATCAACGGTGGTGGACCGTCAATGTGTGTTCGCTGCCACGGCTGGTTGTAATGTCGCATGCACGAACGATATTGTCGAACCTCCGATCAGCCTTTATATATTCTGGAAGCTTGTCCCACAATCGTTCCACGTAATCACCAAAATTTTGAAGTAATAAAATCTTTGGGATATACTGCAGTTGTTGGCGGTAAGCCCGAGAATGTCTCTCTCATCCGACAGAAGGAGAAACATTTTTGATACTGACCGGTTTCGAGTCGAGACACTTCTATAAATAGGTCTCCTCCTCACGATCATTCGCAAAATTGATTCGAAAGAGAAAACATGCGGTTCGTGCGACAAGCGCGGGTAATCAAAGTATCAAATTTCGATGATAGACTAATATCGGAGAAAAAAGTACGCAAGCATGGAAACATGCTGCCGACTACTATACGCGGTATCGTTTGCGGCCCTTCAAATTGTGGTAAGACAAACGTGTTGATTAGTTTGATAGAAAGTCCACACGGTGTACGTTTCGAGAACGTGTACGTATACTCGAAATCGCTTCAACAGCCGAAATACAAATACTTGGAAAATTTACTAGCACCTATAGATGAAATCGGCTACTTTACATTCTCTAATAACAGCGATGTCATTCCACCGAGCGAGGCGCTTCCGAATTCCATCTTTATCTTTGATGACGTGGCATGCGACAAGCAGGATACGATAAGAGAGTACTTTGCAATGGGTCGACACTCGAGCGTTGACTGTTTCTATCTTTGTCAGACGTACGCCAAGATACCTAAGCATCTTATACGCGACAACGCGAACCTGCTGATCCTGTTTAAACAAGACGGCACAAATTTGAAACATGTGTACAACGATCACGTGAATACCGATATGTCTTACGACGATTTCCGTGCATTGTGTCAGAAATGTTGGCAACGCAAATATGGCTTCGTAGTCATTGATAAAGATAGTACGTTGATCAATGGACGATATAGAAGGGGATTTAATGATTTCGCGATACCGTAAAGCGATCAGTCATCATCGACACATCGATCGAGCATCATGAACGGCGATCGTGAAAAGATTGCGACAGAGATTGCAAAAACGAGCGAATCGATTCGCAAAAAATATCGCGCTTTGAAAACTGGTAAAATGGAGGAAGATATCATATTGGAAAGCAATTTAAACCGATTACCGAGCCTTTAAAACAGCTTGTCGAAAATACTGTGGAATCTGATGTGTCGAAAATCGAACCGTTGAGTTTGACGTTTGGAGAGAAGCATGAGGAAAAAATAAAAGAGTCCAAGCAAGGACTAAAGCGAGCACGGATAAATATGCCGATAAACGATTCACCGATATATTCGACACCGAATCGATCAAAGCGAAGGAAGCAATTTTCTAATATGGCTACTGTTTCTACTCCGATAAAAGTACAACCGCGTCAAACAATACCATCCACATCCGTCGAAGAAATTTACGAGACCACACCCGATTCGTTTGTAACATCGGTCCGACACGAATTAGAAACGTCCGGAGGTCAGAAAACGTTCCGAGAGCATTTAGGTCCACTGGCGCAAAAATATATAGGAGATATTATGAGTGTTGATAAAAATAAGAGTATGGATTACGTCTACGGTGTTAAATTTACCAATGAAGGAATGATGCTAGGTGATAAATGTTTCGATGTGGACAAGGAAGATAATATAATTATCGATGGAATAAAATATAAGGGAACCGAAGGTATCTACGATTTGATTTTAAAAAATTTCCCAATCATAAAAAATATACTCGAGATGATTTGCATAAATATCAAAGTATATTAAATATAACAAATGCGCATAAACGTGACAACAAAGTTAATAATCCTATTAAAACTAATAAAGGGTACAAGTACAAATATATAATTGCACCATTATTCCCCGATAGAAAGATGGGAAGAGGTATAGACGCGCCGCGCACCATGACGTTAAGCGACAACATGATCGATTACGTGCATTGGAACGATCCCAACGAATTGGTGGATCGTTTGCGATTGCTGGACGCCTCGCGTCGAGCCGGCAACAATGCTCACGACAATGAAATCTTGTCAATTATCGAAGAACTTCGCGAGGCCGGCATTATTATAAATTAAACTATGCGTCGGCGATACGTGTCATTCGGTCAATGTTCTCGGTACCGAAATGTCGATTAATAAATTCGGATTATCATTGGGAACGTCGAACAATTTGTACTATGTATGGAATGGATTATTGAGAAATTACGTTCGCGATAACGCTCTCTGCCAACTACTACCGGCTTTGACGCAAGGTCGCGCAAGATTCAACGCGT